>NC_079519.1:6327132-6627132 GCF_000801105.2 Raphanus sativus
TTTAGAACCTTTGTAGTCTCCGTTTTTCTAGATGATGAAGATTTAATAATGTTAATTCCATTGATTTAGGCTGTATATCAAATTTTACTAAACTAAATATTAAAAAAATAGAAGGAATCCTATATACCATGGAAGATATTTTATAATACATTAATTCAAATGTAGAATGTGGTTTGAATTTTTTTTAAAAAAGTGAAGACTATAAACTTCAGTATATAGAGGATTTACCGAAAACTCATTATTTTAAAAGGGGTTAACCCACAGATTTTGAAAAAAAAATCAAAAAAATGAAAATCTGGTTTTAGTGTATAGTTTCATAAAGAACTGACATAAGATGATACTCAAGAGTTTAGAACCTCGGTTGTCTTCGTTTCTCTAGATAATGAAGATTTGATAATGCTAATTCCACAAATTTATGCAGTATATGAAATTTGTAAAAGTAAATATTAAAAATTAATATGATTCCTATATACCATGAAAGATAGTTTAGAATACATTAATTCAAATGTAGAATGTGGTTGAAAATTTTTAAACTAAAGTGAAGAGTATAAAGATCAGTATATAGAACATTACCGAAAACTCAACATTTTTGAAGAGGTTAACCTACGAATTTTGAAAAAATTATAAAAATATGAAAATCTGAATTTAGTGTATAGTTTCATCGAGCACTGACATATGATGATGGTAAAAGAGTTTAGAACCTTTGTAGTCTTCGTTTCTCTAGATAATAAAGATTTAATAATGTTAATTCCATTCATCTATGCAGTATATGAAATTTTACTAAACTAAATAGTAAAAAATTAGAAGGATTTCGTTATACCATGAAAGATAGATTAGAATACATTAATTCAAATGTAGAATATGGTTTGAAATTTTTAAACAAAAGTGAAGAGTATAAACTTCAGTATATAGAGGATTTACCGAAAACGCATTATTTTAAAGGGTTTTAACCCACGGATTTTGAAAAAAAAAAACAAAAATATGAAAATCTGGTTTTTAGTGTATAGTTTCATCGAGCACTGACATAAAATGATGGTCAAATATTTTAGAAAACCTTTGAAGTCTCCGTTTCTCTAGATAATGAAGATTTTATAATGCTAGTTCCGTTGATTGATGCAGTATATGAAATTTTACTAAATTAAATATTATAAAAATCAGAAATATTCCTATATACTATGAAAGAGAGTTTAGAATACATTAATTCAAATTTAGAATGTGGTTTAAAATTTTTAAATAAATGTGAAGAGTATAAACTTCAGTATATAGAGAATTTACCGAAAACTCATTATTTTAAAAGGGCTAACCCACGGATTTTGAAAAAAATCAAAAATATGAGAATCTGGTTTTATTGTATAGTTCCATTGAGCACTGACATGATATGATTGTGAAAGAGTTTAGAACCTTTGTAGTCTCCGTTTCTCTAGATGATGAAGATTTAATAATGTTAATTTCATTGATTTAGGCTGTATATCAAATTTTACTAAACTAAATATTAAAAAAATTAGAAGGAATCCTATATACCATGAAAGATATATTAGAATACATTAATTCAAATGTAGAATGTGGTTTGAAATTTTTAAACAAAAGTGAAGAGTATAAACTTCAGTATATAGAGGATTTACCGAAAACGCATTATTTTAAAAGGGTTTAACCCACGGATTTTGAAAAAAAAAACAAAAATATGAAAATCTGGTTTTAGTGTATAGTTTCATAGAGCACTGGCATAAGATGATGGTCAAAGAGTTTAGAACCTATGTTGTCTACGTTTCTCTACATAACGAAGATTTTATAATGCTAATTCCATTGATCTAGGCAGTATATCAAATTTTACTAAACTAAATATTAGAAAAATTAGAATGATTCCTATATACCAAGAAATATAGTTTATAATAAATTAATTCAAATATAAAAATGCGGTTTGAAATTTTTAAATGAAAGTGAAGAGTATAAACTTCAGTATATAGAGAGTTTGCCGAAAACTCATTATTATAAAAGGGGTGTTAACCCACGGATTTGGAAAAATTTCAAAAATATGAAAATCTGGTTTTAGTGTATAGTTTCATATAGAACTAACATAAGATGATAGTCAAAGAGTTTAGAACCTCTGTTGTCTCCGTTTCTCTAGATAATGAAGATTTTATAATGCTAATTCCATTGATCTAGGCAGTATATGAAATTTTACTAAACTAAATATTAAAAAATTAGAATGATTCCTATATATCATGAAAATAGTTTAGAATACATTAATTCAAATGTAGAATGTTTTTTGAATTTTTTTTAAAAAGTGAAGAATATAAACTTTAGAATATAGAAGATTTACCGAAAACTCATTATTTTAAAAGGGGTTAACTCACGGATTTTGAAAAAAAAATAAAAATATGAAAATCTGGTTTTATTGTTTAATTTCATAGAGCACTGACATAAGATGATGGTCAAAGAGTTTAGAACCTTTGTAGTCTTCGTTTCTCTAGATAATGAAGATTTTATAATGCTAATTCCATTGATTTACGTAGTATATGAAATTTTACTAAACTAAATATTAAAAATTAGAACGATTGCGATATACTATGAAAGATAGTTTATAATACATTATGTCAAATGTTGAATGTGGTTTGAAATTTTTTTAAAAAGTGAAGAGTATAAACTTCATTCTATAGAGGATTTACCGAAAACTCATTTTTTAAAAAGGGGTTAACCCAAAGATTTAGAAAAAAGTTCAAAAATATTAAAATTTGGTTTTATTGTATAGTTTCATAGAGCACTTACATAAGATGATGGTCAAAGAGTTTAGAACTTTTGTAGTCTCCGTTTCTCTAGATAATGAAGATTTTATAATGCTAATTCCAATTATTTAGATAGTATATGAAATTTTACTAAACTAAATATGGAAAAATTAGAATGATGCCTATATACCATGAAAGAAAGTTTATAATACATGAAGTCAAAGGTAGAATGTGGTTTGAAATTTGTATACAAAAGTGAAGAGTATAAACTTTAGTCTATAGATGATTTACCGAAAACTCATTATTAAAAGGGGTTAACCCACGGATTTTGAAAAAAAATTCAAAAATATGAAAATCTGGTTTTAGTGTATATTTTCATAGAGTACTGACATAAGATGATGGTCAAAGAGTTTAGAAACTTGTTTGTCTCCGTTTCTCTAGATAATGAAGATTTTATAATACTAATTCCATTTATCTAGGAATTAAATGAAATTTTACTAAACTAAATATTAAAAAATTAGAATGATTCCTATATACCATGAAATATAGTTTAGAATACATTATTTCAAATGTAGAATGTGGTTTGAAATTTTTAAACAAAAGTCACTATTATAGAAGGGTGTTAACCCACATATTTTGAAAATTTTCAAAAATGTAAAAATCTGGTTTTAGTGTATAATTTCATCGAGCACTAACATAAGATGATGGTCAAAGAGTTTAGAACCTCTGTTGTCTCCGTTTCTCTAAATAATGAAGATTTTACAATGCTAATTTCCACTAATCTAGGCAGTATATGAAATTTTAGTAAACTAAATATTAAAAAATTAAAATGATTCTTATATACCATGAAAGATAGTTTAGTATAAATTAATTCAAATGTAGAATATGGTTTGAAATTTTTTAACTAAAGTGAAATGTATAAACTTCAGTACATAAGGGATTTACCAAGAACTCATTACTTAAAAAGGGGTTAACCCACGGATTTTGAAAAAAATTCAAAAATATGAAATTCTGGTTTTAGTGTATAGTTTCATTGAGAACTAACATAAGATGATGGTCAAAGAGTTTAGAACCTCTGTTGTCTCAGTTTTTCTAGATAATGAAGATTTGTAATGATAATTCCATTGATCTAGGCAGTATATGAAATTTTACTAAATTAAAAAAATAAAAATAGAATGATTCCTAATATAACATTGAAGATATTTTAGAATACACTAATTCAAATGTAGAATGTGGTTTGAAATTTTTAAACAAGTGTGAAGAGTATAAACTTTAGTATATAGAGGATTTACCGAAAACTCACTACTTTAAAGGGGTTAAACCATGGATTTTGAAAAAAATTCAAAAATATGAAAATATGGTTTTAGTGTATAGTTCATAGAGCACTGACATAAGATGATAGTCAAAGAGTTTAGAACCTTTGTAGTGTCCGTTTCTCTAGATATTGAAGATTTTATAATGCTAATTTCATTGATCTAGGTAGTATATCTAATTTTACTAAACTAAATATTAAAAAATTAGAATAATTATTATATACCAAGAAAGATAGTTTAGAATAAATTAATTCAAATATAAAATATGGTTTGAAACTTTTAAACAAAAGTGAAGAGTATAAACTTCAGTATATAGAGGATTTACCGAAAACTCATTATTTTAAAAGGGGTTAACCCACGGATTTTGAAAAAAAAAAAAAAATATGAAAATCTGGTTTTATTGTATAGTTTCATAGAGCATTTACATAAGATGATGGTCAAGGAGTTTAGAACCTTTGTAGTCTCCGTTTCTCTAGATAATGAAGATTTTATAATGCTAATTCCATTGATTTAGGTAGTATATGAAATTTTACTAAACTAAATATTAAAAATTAGAACGATTTCTATATACCATGAAAGATAGTTTATAATACTTTAAGTCAAATGTAGAATGTGGTTTGAATTTTTTTTAAAAAGTGAAGCGTATAAACTTCATTCTATAGAGGATTTAGCAAAAACTTATTATTTTAAAAGGGGTTAACCCACGGATTTTGAAAAAAATTTAAAGATATGAAAATCTTGTTTTTGTGTATATTTACATAGAGCACTGACATAAGATGATGGTCAAAGAGTTTAGAAACACGGTTGTCTCCGTTTCTCTAGATAATAAAGATTTTATAATGCTAAGTCCATTGATCTTGGCAGTATATGAAATTTTACTAAACTAAATATTAAAAAATTAGAATGATTCTTATATACCATGAAAGATAGTTTAGAATACATTAATTCAAATGTAGAATGTGGTTTGAAATTTTTAAACTAAAGTGAAAAGTATAAACTTAAGTATATAGAGCATTTACCGAAAACTCAATATTTTTGAATGAGTTAACCGACGGATTTTGAAAAAAAAATCAAAAATATAAAAAATATGGTTTTAGTGTATAGTTTCATCGAGCACTGACATATGATGGTGGCCAAAGAGTTTAGAACCTTTGTAGTCTCGGTTTCTCTAGGTAATGAAGATTTTATAATGGTAATTCCATTGATCTAGGCAGTATATGAAATTTTACTAAACTAAATACTAAAATGAAAAAATTTCAAAAATATGAAAATCTGGTTTTAGTGTATATTTCCATAGAGAACTGACATAAGATGATGGTCAAAGAGTTTAGAATCTTTGTAGTGTCTGTTTCTCTAGATAATATAGATTTTATAATGTTAATTCCATTTATCTAGGTAGTATATATATAATAATTTACTAAACTAAATATTAAAATAATTAGAACGTTTCCTATATACCATAAAGTATAGTTTAGAATACATTAAGTCAAATGTAGAATGTGGTTTGAAATTTTTAAACAAAAGTAAAGAGTATAAACTTAAGTATATAGAGGATTTATCGAAAACTCATTATTTTAAAATGGGTTAACCCACAGATTTTGAAAAAAATCAAAAATAAGAAAATCTGGTTTTAGTGTATAGTTTCATAGAGCACTGACATAAGATGATAGTCAAAGAGTTTAGATCCTCTGTTTTCTCCGTTTGTCTAGATAATGAAGATTTTATAATGCTAAATCCATTGATATAGGTAGTAAATGTAATTTTACTAAACTAAATATTAAAAAATTAGAACGATTCCTATATACCATGAAAGATAGTTTAGAATACATTAATTCAAATGTAAAATGTGGTTTGAAATTTTTAAATAAAAGTGAAGAATATAAACTTCAGTTTATAGAGGATTTATCAAAAACTCATTATTTAAAAGGGGTTAACCCACGGATTTTGAAAAGAATTCAAAAATATGAAAATCTGGTTTTAGTGTATGGTTTCATAGAGCACTGACATAAGACGATGTTCAGCGAGTTTAGAAACTCTGTTGTCTCTGTTCTCTAGATAATGAAGATTTTATAATGTTAAGTCCATTGATCTAGGCACTATATAAAATTTTACTAAACTAAGTATTAAAAAATTAGAATGATTTCTATATACCATGAAAGATAGTTTCGAACACATCAATTCAAATGTAGAATGTGGTTTGAAATTTTTAAACAAAATTGAAGAGTATAAACTTTAGTATATAGAGAATTTACCGAAAACTCATTATTATAGAAGGGGTGTTAACCCACGGATTTTGGAAAATTTCAAAAATATGAAATTCTGGTTTAAGTGTATAGGTTCATCGAGCACTACCATTAGATGATGGTCAAAGATTTTAGAACATCTGTTGTCTCCGTTTCTCTAGATAACGAAGATTTCATAATGTTAATTTCATTACTCTAGGTATTATATGAAATTTTAGTATACTAAATATTAAAAAATTAGAATGATTCTTATATACCATGAAAGATAGTTTAGAATACATTAATTCAAATGTAGAATGTGGTTTGAAACTTTTAAACTAAAGTGAAGAGTATAAACTTTAGTATATAGAGCATTTACCGAAAACTCAATATTTTTGAAAGGGTTAACCCGCGGATTTTGAAAAAAAATTCAAAAATTGAAAATCTGGTTTTACTGTATAGTTTCATAGAGTACTGACATAAGATGATGGTCAACGAATTTAAAACCGATGTTGTCTCCGTTTCTCTACATAATGAAGATTTTATAATGTTAATTCCATTGATCTAAGCAGTATATGAAATTTTACTAAACTAGATATTAAAAAATTAGGATGATTCTTATATACCATGAAAGATAGTTTAGAATACATTAATTCGAATATAAAATGTGGTTTGAAATTTTTAAACAAAAGTGAAGAGTATAAATTTCAGTATATAGAGAATTTACAGAAAACTCAATATTTTAGAAAGGATTAACCCACAGATTTTGGAAAATTTTCAAAAATATGAAAATCTGGTTTTAGTTTATAGTTTTATCGGGCACTAATATAAGATGATGGTCAAAGAGTTTAGAACCTCTTTTGTCTCTGTTTCTCTAGATAATGAAGATTTTGTAATGCTAATTTCATTGATCTAGACAGTATATGAAATTTTACTAAACTAAATAATAAAAAACTAAAATGATTCCTATATATACCATGAAAGATAGTTTAGAATACCTTACATTCGAAAGTAGAATGTGGTTTGGAATTTTTAAACAAAAGTGAAGAGTATAAACTTCAGTGAGAATTTACCGAAAACTCATTATTTTAGAAGGAGTTAACCTACGGATATTGGAAAAATTTCAAAAATATGAAAATCTGGTTTTAGTGTATAGTTTCATATAGCACTGACATAAGATAATGGTCAAAGAGTTTATAACCTTTGTAATCTCCGTTTCTCTAGATATTGAAGATTTTATAATGTTAATTTCATTGATCTAGGCAGTATATATGAAATTTTAGTAAACTAAATATTAAAAATTATAATGATTCCTATATACCATGAAAGATAGTTTAGATAAAATAATTAAAATGTAGAATGTGGTTTGAAATTTTTAAACAAAAGTGAAGAGTATAAACTTTAGTATATAGAGGATTTACCGAAAATCCATTATTTAAAAAAAAAATAATGAAAATCTGGTTTGAGTGTATAGTTTAATAGAGCATTGACATAAGATGATATGAAAATCTGGTTTTAGTGTATAGTTTAAAAGAGCACTGACATAAGATGATGGTCAAAGAGTTTAGAACCTCGATTGTATCCGTTCTCTAGGTAATGAATATTTTATAATGCTAATTCCATTGATCTAGGTAGTATATGAAATTTACTAAACTAGATATTAAAAAATTAGAATGATTCTTATATACCATGAAATATAGTTTAGAATACATTAATTCAAATATAGAATGTGGTTTGAAATTTTTAAACTAAAATGAAGAGTATAAACTTCAGTATATAGAGCATTTACCGAAAACTCAATATTTTTGAAGGGGTTAACCCACAGATTTTGAAAAAAAAATTAAAATTATGAAAATCTGATTTTAGTGTATAGTTTCATAGTGCACTAACATAAGATGATGGTCAAAGAATTTAGAACCTCTGTTGTCTCCGTTTCTTTAGATAATGAAGATTTTATAATGCTAATTCCAATAATCTAGGCATTATATAAAATTTTAGTAAACTCAATATTAAAAAAATAAAATGATTCCTATATACCATGAAATATAGTTTAGAATACATTAATTCAAATATAGAATGTGGTTTGAAATTTTTAAACTTAAGTGAAGAGTATAAACTTCAGTATATAGAGTATTTACCGAAAACTCAATATTTTTGAAGGGTTGTTAACCTACGGATTTTGAAAAATTTCAAAAATATGAAAATCTGGTTTTAGTGTATACTTTTATATAACACTGACATAAGATGATGGTTAAAGAGTTTAGAATATTTGTTGTCTCCGTTTCTCTAGAGTATATAAAATTTTACTAAACTAAAGCAATTAGTCATTATTATGAATTATTTTTAATTTAAGTAATAAGGAAAACAAAAATAAATATTAATATTAGCAAACTATATAATAGTTGAGGCTATAAGCAATCGAGAGTGTCAACATATGATTTAAAGCATCCAATGATAATATGCAAATTATCATTCTAATTTATTATTTCTTAAAATATCAATATTTTCAAAAAAATATTTATTTCAAAATTAAATAATAATTTATTTAAATATGGTAAACTTACAAAAGTTTAAAATTATATATAATTTAACTTATTATATAATATATTTTTGAAATTAACATAAAATATCTTACAAATATAATAACTAACTTAAAATGAAAGATATTAAAAAGTAGAAATATATAAAATTTAAACGCATGATTTTTAAAGTTAAGGTTATATGCTATTGAAAATATTCAATAATATGATAAAAACACATAGGATTTTAAAACAACTAATCATTATACGAGAAATATTTATTTTAGTTTAATATTTCTTAAAATGTCAATATTCCAAAAACTAATTATTTAAAAATAAAATAGACATCAATATCAAATAAGGAAAGCTAACAAAAGCAAACATATCATATATATATATATAACTATAAAAATTTAAACAGGTAATTTCATTTTTTTTGAAATTAAGATAAAATATCTTACAAATATAATAACTAACTTAAAAGTGTAAGATATTTTAACAATTAGAACTATATAAATTTAAAATGCATGATTTTAAATTTTATGTTATATGCTATTGAAAATATTTAACAACATGATTGAAAACACATAGGATTTTAAAACAACTAATCATAATATGAGAAATCATTATTCCAAAAAAGAATTATTTCAAAAAAACAGAAATCAATGTCAAATAAGAAAAGCTAACAAAAGTAAAAATATTATATATATAATAAATTTTCTAAAAAAAATACAACACTTTCCAACAATTATAACTATAAAATTTAAAACTGGTAAGTTCAATTTTTAAGCTATATGCTATTGAAAATATTCACAATAATAAATAATATATGTATTATTGATCTTTTCACTTCTAATCTTTTAGCTTATTAATTCTTTTGTAAATGCTTCTTTTTGATCAATAAATATGACGTCATAAATTACTGAAAATGTCCACTTATTATTTTAATAACCAAAAATATGCCAAATATTTTTTTCAGTTTTTTATTAATAACTAATGTTAATATTACCAAAACATTAATCATTTTAAAAGAAAAATTAATTAATATAAAAAGCTAAACTTAAAAAATTAAAATATTATATATAAGTTACTTAATGTAAAACTACTTATTTTTGAAATTAACATAAAAATAACTAACAACGATAATTATTAAATAAAAATTGGAAAACTTTCAAACAATACAATGGAAATCAATATCAAATAATATAATTTAACAAAATTAAAAAAATTACATAAAAATTAACTTAACATATATAATATTTTCGAAATTTCACATAAAATTAAAAAATTGTTAAACTTTGAAACAATTATTTTCGTTTATTATTTCTAAGAAGGAAATATTATAAAAAAAATATTCATTTCAAAATAAAATATAAATCAGTCTAAAATTTTAAACTTAAAAAATTGAAAAAATTCTATATAAGTTACTTAATGTTAAACTGACTTTTGTAAATTTACATAAAAATAACTAACAAATATAATTTTTAAATAAATATTGAAAGATTTTGAAACAATAAAACAGAAATCATTATCAGAAAAGGTAGGTTAACAAAAGTAAAACACTATAAATTAACTTAATATTTATAATATTTTTGAAATTTAACATAAAAATAAAAATGCAAGACTTTAAAACAATTATAACTATATATATTTAAAACATGTGGTTTCAAATTTTAGGTTATATGTCATTGACAATATTCACAATATCATGTATTATATATAAGTTGATGTTATAACTAATTGAGAATGTCCACATATTATTTAAACATGAATATAACCAATAAGGATAATTATTAAATAAAACTTCGAAGACTTATAAATATGTAAATTCAAAACATGCAATTTTAAAGTTTATGTTATATGATACTGAAAATAACAAAAACATATACTATATACAAGTTGATGCAATTTTTAAAGTTTATGTTATATGCTATTGAAATATCCACAAATAGCATATAATATATATATAAGTTAACTCTATATATCATTAAAAGTCAAAATATTTTTACTATATAAACTAAATCTTTGAAAGATAACCGTAAATTAATCAACAAATATTAATCTTCAAAAATAGAATAATTTCAACTAAAAAGAAAATATGAATTGACAGTACATATGATTTCAAAATTGAGAGTATTGTTTATTTGATGTGTTCTTATAGAATTTAAAAATATCATTGAAAATATACCAAATCAACATCCTAAGTTGATATTTTAAATATATAATATCAGAAAATGATTTCTCTCAAAACAAAATGAAAATAGAATAAGTTAAAGACAAATTATATTCATTAAGTAATTAACTTGATATATAAAATAAATGTTTTTTAAATTACACATAAGTTTTTAACTGACTAAAAACAATTTAAAAAAAACAAATTAAGTTTAAAAAATATAATATCACGTATGTAAGTTTCAAATCAATACAAAACTACAATAATATAAAAATGTTAAAATTATCTTAAAAGTTAGATTGATGTTTATATTAACTTACTGAAAATTTAATATAAGAGATTTAGCAAGACAAAACAAAATTGTGTATTTTTTATGAGAAGGGCTTTATGTTATTAAAATATTATAGAAATAATTTAAAACTATCAAAAACATGCCAAATCAGAATTAAAGTTTAATATGTTTAGACATATGAAATTTCTGGAGAAAATCTATTAAAATAAACTTAAATATCAATTAAGATAAACTAAAAAAACTACAAAAACTGACTAGATATATATATATGCTAATTCTTTCAAAAATTAACATAAAATATTGGTAAACTTGTCATAAATTATGTCATTAAATAAAAATAGCATATACATAAAAATAAAATAGATAGTTAAAATAAAAATAGTTAACCCTAATCAAATAAATAAATATGTAAACTGAAATTTAGTATTTAAATTTCGTAGTTATATAGGTTTCGGCTTTAAGAAATAGCCTAAGTTTATTCTCAGTTGCTCAAGTTTTTTTAAAAAATAATGGTTAATTTTGGTCATTTTTCTGAACTACATAATTCTATGATTTACAATAAGTGTACAAAATTTTATTATACAATATAAGAAATAGAAAAACTACATTAAACATCTATGTGAAAAATGTATAGTTTTACATTTTTATTATTTTCAAATATTTTTATAATAAATATACAATATAAGAAATAGAAATATTACATTAAACATCTATCATAATATTATCATTTGATATAAAAGTAAAAAAAATTAGAATAAGTAAATGTACAATTTAAGAAAAAGTAAGTAAATATACTATTAAGAAATGAGAAAACTAAATTAAAATAAGTCGAAATGTATAGGCTTAGTTCTAATGATTAAGTTGACTAACCGCTCCTTCTTCATCATGCACGTGCTCCTTCTTCAACAAAGAAACAAATGCATGCATGGGTCTATATATTTAAGAAAGTTTTGGAGGCTATTTTTACTTTTGCTAATTTGTAGTCTTTAGAACATGAGAACCGTAAAAAGTTCTGGGACGTATTTTAAACACATAACAAAACTAAATTTTAAATATATTTTTTATTTTAATATGATACTAATAATAATAATAATAATTAATTAAACCTTATTAAACTGTACCCACTTTAACTAGTACTAGATTTTGATCCGCGCTTTCAAAGCGCGGGTTTATTTTTCTATTTTTTTAAATTGAAAAATATTTAGTAAATGTCATATTTTCATATATTTATTTTTTATAAAAGACTTAAACTATTTATCTTTCTTTATCGTGTTTCATTTATTTTAAATGAGTATAGACCTGAGCACAATATCCGGACCTGAAGAACCGACCCAAAAATCAGGGTCCCGAACCGATCAGACCCGAGGTGAATATCCGAATGAATTCTAAATTGCTATATCCGAAGAACCAGTCCCGAACAGAGAAATAAATGAGTACCCGAAGATATCCGAAATGTGAATATATATCTAAAAATATATGTTATAATTATATTTATAATTATTTTAATATTTTAAATTCATATTATAAGTTAACTATAGTAGTTATTTCGGTACTTTTGAGTATTTTTGGATAAAATATGATATTTTGGATAAAAGTTTACCCAAAAAACTGTATAGAATGGATATTTTTGGTTACTTTTAGTTACTTTTGAGTAATTTGGATACAAAATTTGAACCGAATCGGATACTTTGGTTACTTTGAGTACAAATAACCGAACTCGTTTTAGATACTTTGGTTATTTTGTTATTTTTCAGGTTCTTATGCATGAGAACCAAACCCACCATAAGAACCGAATCCACCCGGACCCGGAAAGATCCGACTCGAACCCGACCTGAAATTTTATAAGACCCGAATGGGGTTTAATTTCCAAACCCGATACCCGAAAGAACCAATTCGTACCCGAATGAGTACCCGAACGTCCAGGTCTAATGAGTATTTATGTTTAAAAATTACACTTTATTTTTTAATAAATTAAGTTGGTATAACTCTGATAAGTTAATTTTATTATGTGTTTAATTCTTTAAATAAAAAAATTATATACTTTTAATAAAGATTTATATTTTTCAATGAAAAAATTCAAATTTTTTTTATGAATGTTTAAATTATATTAAAAAGAAAAAAAATATAATAATTAAGTGATTAATTTTTGTTCACTACACAAAATATTAAGAATGATTGAAAATAAATTATTTGAACTTGGAGAAAAAAAATAAGAATTAGATCTGATTTATTAATCGGCTCAAATGGCCCAAAAGAGATCTGATATAGGCAGTGAGTTAGATAAAAAAAGATACAATATATATGTATTATTAATATTACTTGATTGCACTTAATGAAATATGCAATGTTAGTAAAAAAATAATATTTTTAGTAAAAAAATCAATAGAATCCTGATTTAATAGTATAGATAAGATCTTAACCTATGAAACAGATGTATATATACTATAAAAAGCTCGTAACAAATTTGGAATATACTCTTGAATATTTTTATTTTTAAAATATCTCTGTTTTGTAACAACCATTCATTGGTTCAAAAAAAATTCTTTAGTATGATAATTATTTTATTTGAATTGTAAAATAGATCGGATTGTAGAACAGCTCGTATCAAACTTGGAATATACCTTTGGATATTTATACTTTAAAAATATCCCTGTTTGTAACAACCACATATTCGTTAGTAAAAAGAAAGTATTTAGTAAATGATATAAAATGAGTTCAGGGTGTAGGTATTGTATATTAGAGTTTAGGTTATTAAGGAAGTGAACCCAAAGCATAAGTAGGGATGTATATGGTTCAGCTAATATATTTTGGGGTTTAGTTTCAACGTTTTGGGATTGGACCTGAATCACTAATATTATATCCCACTTAATATATTGTATATAATATATAGTATAGATGCATCTAAATTTACTATTAAAATGTGGGTTGACACCTCTAGTATTGTTCTGAAAGTGGACCTATTTTATATGACATTCAATTTTAATCAACGTGTGGGCTTTCAAAACAGTTTTGTTACCGAACCAAAAATTTGCAAAAGCCAATAGATTTAGGAGAAATCATGTAATATCAAAAATACAGGATTGCCCTTAATGAAGGTGTCGATTTCTAATGAAAATGAATGGCACAGGTAGTAAATAAAAGGGTATTTTAAGTAAAAAGATCAATAGAATCCTGCTTTAATAGTATAGATTAGAAACAAAAGTATATTTCACTCTTTTTACGAGCTACAGAGTAAATATAAACTAAAAAAGCTTAGAAATTTGTTTCCGGTTTTTTTTCTTATTCAGTTTTTATGTTTGTCTGATTAACATCAATTTTTATAAAGTACTATTTACAATCAAAAATACATCACATGTAAGATTAATTGGTTCTGTTATCTTGTCGACTAAAAACTGATATGATCCAAAACTATGATACAAAATTTTCCGGATGATCTTGTAGAAGAAAAATACAAGAAGATTTACTTTCTTGAGTTGATGTAATTTATTAGCTTTTTGGACATTATGATTTGTTTTTATTGTAAACTTGAACTTTAGTTAATTTTTTATCTGTTATTTAAGGGGACCCGGATTTTAGTTTTGTTTGGATCTCGTATATCTCAAGACCGGTACTGATAATGAAATTATGGTTTCAAAAGTTATCTTGTTCTATAAATTGGATTCAGATTCTAGAAAACAAGAATAGCAAACATCGATCATCACTAGTACAGAAACAAAAAGGGAAGAAATATGCTTACATTAGTTTTACACGAACAGTTGTTATGTAACGTATGTCATATCCATGCATGACTCGCGTCACATAATACATCTTGACATATGTATATGCTCTACCGTTCTAATATGGTTTGCTGTGATCGGCACAGGGAAGTCATCCTGGCGGAGCTTGAGGGAACAAATGGAGACTATGCGGCTTCCGTGATCGAAAGAGAGAACTCAAGTGCCAATGTAGTCGTGATTTTGGATGGAAGTCTACTGACTGAAGACTTCAGGTGCGACCGCGTTAGGGTCAGGGTTGATGGAAACCGTATTGTCGTCCAAGTCCCTACCGTCGGCTAGAACTGAACACGGACATTGTGCGTAATATAGACTTGTATGTAGACAATGTGTGGTTGGTTGGTACAGTAATGATGTAGTTTGTTCCCCAAATATTACTTATGAGTTATGTCTCGGCTATATCTATAAACCAATTGCTTAAGTAACTTCGGTGTTCGGTTGCCAAATATTAGTTAACGTCCCGACCGTCTACAGTTAATGGGCCATCCACGCATGTTCACTCGGTCCATGGATTCCATTTCGTTTTAACAGTCGGTCCGTTAATTTTTCCAAAACTCGAAATCATTGTTTATTGATCATATAATCACCACATAACATTTTCCGTGTTTTGACTTCATTTACACGCTATCGCAAATCATTTTCGATAGGTCACCCATCATTCCACTACTCCAGCCCAAACACGTTAACTCTGAAACTCTAAACGTCAGGAAAATATAAACATATTTTGGGGATATAGATAACCAAATCAATTATTTTAAGTCTTTCTATATATTACAACTCGAGATATTACATTCACCCCCTGAATGCAACGTCTTTATTGTGCACCACGACATGTCTCAAAACATCTCTCGGGCTAGAACCGAGATGTTTAGCCAGCTTTGATACCACTTATAACGTCTCGACTGCCCACGGCTAATCATGTTCTCTCGGCCTATGAGTTCCATCCCGTTCCAACGCTCGGTCCATTAATTATTATGAGGCTTGAAATCATTGTTTACTGGTTTTGCAATCACCACATGATTTTTCTCCGTGTTTTGATCTCACTCGCACACTATCGCGAATCACTTTCTAACAGGTCACCAATCCTTTTACTATTCCAGTTCAAGTACGCTTAATTTTGAAATTATAAATGGATGTGTACTGAAAAAAATAAACGCACTTTAATGACATAAATAAACTAAATCAATTCTCATAATTCTTTACATATATTACAACTCATGATATCTATTCTATTAAAATAGAATCTTAAAATTTATCTACCACTGAAGTTTTCATTTAAGTTTTTGGACTGTTTCAAGTTTGTTAATGGGTTACATAATTTATGGACCATATCAATTTCGTTATATATGATTTACATTTCGTTGTTAGAAAGTTGTTAGACCAATTCATTAATATATAATGCTTTTAACAATGTTAGTATTTAGTAGCAAACAAAATCTTACCGAAGATCTTATTTAATTTTTAGATAATATATTGTTATTCGAATACATAAAGTTTGATATTAACCTATTCTAACCGAATGGTCCAATAAAACCATACAATCCGTATTATAACGTTCTTTCGGCTGCACATAATTACTCTAACAATGCATTTCTCATATTATCTATCTTATTAAAACAGGAACATTACAACTTCTTTTAGGTGGATTTTTAAAGATGGACCTCATATATTTAAATTAAATGTCTCATTCTTTATATATAATACGTACCATACTCTAACTTTGCATTGATGTATTTCCTTAAATACAATTTTTCTTTTTGTCCATATTCCATATATGATTTTTACATTTATTACATGTCGATTTAAATAAGATATATACTAAGAATACTAAAAATATTAATCGTTCTATAATTACCCTATACAATTCATTTTAAATTGATCAGTATACTTTCATTGGCCATATTAATTTTATTAGTACGAATAACATTAGATAGATAAGTCATAGACACATACATAAAGATATGACTATTCTTATAACTATGTTGGGCTTTATCTACTTTCTAAAACAAATAACACATAGCTTCATATATTGTATAGAATATAGTAATATTGTATAGTATTATATTTATACAGTAATACTAAAAACAACCAAACTGAAATATAATATATATCAAAAATGCTTTGAACCATTACACACAAAATATATTAGACCTCAGAGATCAAATTCATTTTGAAATTACGTAATAATTATTTTAAAAAATTAAATTTCGTAATGTAAAAAAAAACATAAGTTTTATACAAAATTTTGTGTTACAATAAAAAGACACAATTCGCGATTGCAAAATGTTATTTTTACATACGAAAGACAGTTTTGATATTGTTCTTTAAACACAAAATTGAATATACAAACTCGATACTACATAAAACTAAATAATATATAATACATTTTAAAAATAAAACCCGTGCGGGTATGCATATGTTTATATAATATATAAATATATTATGTTATACATATTTTCATATAAATAATATCCCAATGTAAGTTTATATGATAAATGTTGAAAATACAAACTATATAGCACTATATATTTAAAATAATATAGAAAAAATTACTTTACGTTATCATAAATTTTAAAAATCAAATTTAGAAATTAAACACATTGCTTATGTAAACACATTAGTACACATTGTTATTTATCAAAATTTTATATTAGTACACATTGCGATCATGTATAACATTTAGTAAAAACAAAGATAAAAAAATATTGACTCCCGCTCGGTCGAGCGGGTCATGATCTAGTATCAATTATTTCACTACTGATTGGTATATTTTTTCATATACCAAAACTTTCTCTGACATTTACAAATTATATTACTTATACGAAGAATATAAACATTATGTAGAATAATGTTTCATATACATACAAATGTACATGTGACCAGGTATACAAACATTTGAAGCTGAATAAACATTTGACACAATATGTGGTAGGACAAAATTTATTGTATGCAAACATTATTTATTACAATTAACAACAAAATACAATATATATCTAATCTATTGAAATAAAGTATTATTTTTTTATCTACTGTTTTAAGTTGTGATTTAAGTTTAGACCGTTTTTAAAGAATTACAAGATCCTACTTAATGAAATAACCGACGGTATATTTAAATCATACCACCATCAGATAATAGAACAAAACCAATGTTATGAATGTAGTTAATGGGCCAATTTCATAGACGAGAAGTATTATTAGTTTGTAAATTATTGGGTCATACGAGTTTATAAATTATTTTTGATATGGACTTTTAAATTTTGGTCTAACAAACAAACATTTAAATATATTATATATGACAAAAAACAATAGTGTATAATATACTAGATATGAGCCCGTTGCGTTGTAACGGGTTTTGTTTGATGTTTTAGTTTAATAAAAACATAATAAAAAATCATTTTATTATAGTTTTATGATTTTTCTGTTATGTGAGATTTATTTTATAATTAAAAACTCTTTTTCACACATAAGTTCAAGTTAATATTTGTATTTTATAATCATTGTTCATAGATCAATGTTGTAAATTTTGCAATTAGGATTAAAGAATATACTATACCTAAACTTTTAAACTCAACACAACCCAAAATAAGAAATTGAATGAAAGGTAAAAAGAAATCAAAGTTAAATACATCAATCGAGTCGAGAACAATATTATACATGTTCTTATGTACTAACTTAATGCTTTATTAAATAAATTTTAAAAAGTTTATTTTGCTAGGATTTAAAAAAGGAAAAAAAATATTTTATAATCTCCTATTTAATTACAATAAATAAATTAAATTTAAAAATTAAATACTCTTTTATTTTTTTAGATTTTAGAAAAGGAAAATTTATCATATAACCTATTACAATTATATTCTCTTTAGAATTTCAGAAAAAAAAAATTGCTATCAAATAATTATTTCTAGTTATTAATAAATAATCTTAAAATTGCTTTTATTAAAAATTTGTATCAATACCACTTTTACACTTCTTTCGTTAATTAAAGAATTTTTAATATTATGTTCATCATCACATACTCTCTTTTAATATTATAAATATTGTTTTTTACAATTCTCTTTTGGTTAGGACTTAGAAATATGATACAAATTTCTTTTATTTAGGATTTATTTTAGAAAAAAAGGAAAAAACTATCAAATATTCTTTTACAGCTTTATATTTTAGAAAAGGAAATTAATATTACTTAATATTTTACAATTATATTTCATCTAGGATTTATAAAAACAAAATTTCTATCGAATAATTATTTCCAGTTAATATTAATTAGTTTTAAAGATGGCATTTTCAAAATTCGTTTTTTTTTCAATATCACTAATGTTTCTTTTTTCAATTTGTATTGTTAATTAAATAATTGTTAGTATCATGTTTATCATTGAATTTTTAAATTAAAAATTACTATTATTATTTTACATTCTCTCTGGTTAGGATTTAAAAGAAAAAGATTACATTCAAATCCAGAGATTTCTAAAAAAATAATTATTTTCGCAATCACATCAGGTGAAATGTTTTAAGTTATTTTTTCTTTATATTTTTTTTAACACAGAATTATTAAAAATAAATTTAGTTAATTATAAGAAAAATAAGATTACTATACCTTTACATTTTTATTTATACTTTAAAAAAAAAGGAAACTAATTATTTTATTAGTTTTTCCTTATGACTTTATGCAACTATTTTATTTTTAATAGAAAAGTATTTGTTTAATATATGATGTAAACAACAACATCAAAATTGAAAGTTATGTTATAATAAAATGTAATAATGATAATAAAATGTTGAGTTGTATCAAGAAATTAAAAGAAAATACCCAGGTAATACTTTTCATGTAAATACTATTGTGTTTTGTAAAAATAATATGTGGAAGCTTAAACTAAATATAGATGTGAAAAGTTTGTAACTATTTTTGGTCATAATTTTTAACATACAATTATCTATTAGAAAGGAAAGTTAGTTACTTATAAGAAAATAATAAGAGTACTTTTACAATTTTATTTAAATTAGGCTTTTAAAAAGGAATAGTATTTACTATAAAGTTAGTTTTTCTCCATGTTTTTTATTAAACAATTGAAATTGTGGGATTTTACAATTCGTTTGTTTAACATTTTTTTAAAAAGTTGAATTTATCTTTTATAATTCTCTATCTTTAGTGAGTTTAAGAATAAACATTATAATTTTTTTTTAAAGAATTAAATTTCTAATACCTTTTTGCAATTATTATTTTGTTTAGTCTTTTAAAAAAAAGAAATTACTATCAAATATTTTATAATATAGAATTTTAAAAGACTATGTAAAATATATAATGATTCAAAATATATATACTAAAAATAATATTGAAGAAATAATTCTAAATTTTATTTAATAGTGAAAAGTAATTATAAAAATTATTTAATAGTAATTGTTTAGAAACTTTCCTTTTTAAAAGGTGTTTCCTTTTTGAAATCTCTATTAAATAATAAACAAAAGAGAATTATATCATATTTTTGACACATGCCACAATCTTAAAAATTTATTTACACATGTCACAATCATGTTAATTAGTAATTTTGAAGAACCAAACTTTATATAATAAGATATATATGTTATATTATAAATAAAACTATAAAAAACTATCGTGCCAAAAAAATATTTATAAAATTATATATACTAATCTAAGTAATAGGGATGAGAGTTCGGGTATCCGTTCGAATCGGTATAGAATATGTTCGGGTATTTATGTACTTCGGATCAGGTATATTAGATTCAGATTCGCTTATTTCAGATCATGTTCAGATGTCTAGATTTTAGAAATAAATTAAATTTTTCATTTCTCGGGTTTTTTATATTTAAAATATATAATTTCATTTAACTGATTCTTATTTTTAAATAGATTAAATGATTAATATATTTGGAGAACATTTTAAATATAAAAGGACACTAATTTGGTTATATATCTTATTAAAACAGAAACATTCTATTGGACCTAACATTTATTTTGTAAGTTTTTAAATTAAATACACGTTTATACTTTATAGTTAAACTTAAATTAAATCACTAATGTTTCTTTTTTTATACTACTATATTCATGTTTCCAAACAATATACTTATTTCTTTATACTACTATCAATGTTTTCAAACAATATATTTTTATACTACTATCAATGTTTCCAAACAATACAATAATTAATATTACTTATTTTATATCTATCATTTTTTCTTTAAAATTTTGTAGAAACGTCATAATTTCATAAATTGCAAAATAATGAACTTTAAAATTTGGATTATAAATTACAAATTATGAAACTATTACAATTTAAATCAAATTAAATTACATATCGGTCATCCATCAGTTCAATCGGTTAGTCTCGGGTTTTAGTAATTTTTTTAATATGAATATTTTAAAAACCTGAATTGAATTGTCATATATCCGGGTTAACCGGTATAATCACAATCGGGTTGAATTTAAAAATACTGATTTAAATGCAAAACTATTTTAAATACACTCTGTAAAAATTACCAAAATATTTATTAAGTTATTAGTGAAATTTTTCATCGTAAAATATTCCGCGCTTCTAAAGCGCGGGTCAAGATCTAGTTGCTTTTTAATTTTAGATGTAACTTTTGTTAATGCATAAAATAAAAAGTTTGACATACATTTTAAGTCAGTAGCAAATTATTTTCTCCGTTGTTATATGCTTATTATATGATCTTAAAGTATGTAACATCAATATAAATATTTTAAATAAAATAAAAGATGTAAACTAGAAATGTAATGTTAAATATACATATGTTCGGTTATCTTCGAATATTCATTGAGGTTTGGATATTACATGTTCGGGTTCGAATATTCAATCTCTGCTAAATTAATATCTGTTCCGATATTTTACTATTTCGATTCGGATTTCGATTCTGATTTTTCGGGTCAGGTTCGGATACAGATTTGGATAAGGATAAAATATCCAGACCAACTCAGTAACAATTATGAAGATTTGTTCAAATAATATCCGCGCATAGCGCGGATTAGTATCTAGATACAATTAAGTCTTAAGATGAGCAAAGTGTTACTTAAGACGTTAATTTACTCACTGTTATGAGCGAACGAAAAAAAAGTGGAGATAAGATTTTCTTTTTTCTTTTTTTTGTACAAATGTTACAAATGTGGAAATAAGATGATTTTAGCGATATAAATGATTTGATCAAAAGAAATGATCTATACGTATAAGCGTTTCTTGTGAGAATGTATCATGTAAACAGAATCCATTCAGTGTTGGGAATATTCTCCTCACCTAATTCATTTTCTTTCAACTTATTATATATGCTTTTGAAATTTTATCTTGTTGTCGATGGCTATGCTTAGAGGAAAATTTCAAAAATAAACCACTTGTAAGAACATCAATCAAGATAAGCTAGTCTAAGGAACCGTGATCCATCCAATATAATATATGGTTCTACTGGTATGATGGTCAATTTTATCTGAGTATGGACTATAAATTTTCAAGAAAACGGTATAACTTGTCAAAGCTTATCCATCGGTTTATAAATGTTGAAGGAGTGTATTTCAAACCCGTTAGTCAATGTTTTGGACTTTGAATCTGCAAGCACTCACCTACTACACCGACACTGACATAGACGTCTCCGACTCTATAAATTGGACCCAAAATCCTTTAGACGAGCATATCAAATAATATTACAACACTGCAAAGATAAAAGGGTAGCAAAATGTCGTCCGCATGTGCTGGTAATTTTTCTTATTGTATATAATTTGATATTGGTACGGCTTTAAACTGATTCTCTTTCACATTGCTTATTCCCTGCCCGTTCAAATCAAGTGGTAAAATCATTTATAGTACTATCTCTTTTTGATAATGTCTATAGGTTAAGCAGACTAACCGCACCCTTTTAACCTTTTTCACTATGTATACACGTGTAACAAGGAATGGTAGACACCACGATGTGCATTGAAACTAAAACGTTACTTGTCTATCTTGTTAAATAGTAGAAACCAAGTCCTTTTTTATGAAAATACCAACGATTAATCTAGTTATGCTCTTAAGTTGGCCGAATTCAAATGGACGTCTATTCGCTTCTTAGTAGTGGTTTAAACAAAATTTCAGTGTTTTCAATAGTCTACGAAAATAATTAAATTTATCATAAATATCAAAGGAGCTGATACAAATCTTGAGGATGATATGAATCTGAAGTCTCTTCTATGAAATCGGTTAATATATAGATATAAGATATTGTATGGCCAATTCACTACAAGAAATATGAGTATTGGTAGCAATTCACGGTAGCACAAATTCACTAACTGCTACCAAAACTGTCAAATTCGAAACACAATTCTGTTATAGCATTAAATTTGTGCTAGGAAAGATTTTCATTAGGCGGGAACCAGAAAATCACTACTATAGCTGAAATTTCATTTTTGGAGGTGAAAACACTTAGTCAAATTTCACTTTGACACCAAAATATTTCGTTTTAATAAAAATAATAAATTTTTATGGTCTAAATCATTTACTTCCTTCGAAGAAAAAAAAAACCTATTGATTCTTTTTTCTTCTTCTTCGTTGTTTGGTTCAATCTAATCTCTTCATCCTCCATCTTCTTCAGTTTGGGTTTTTTTTTTGTTCTTATTCATCCCAATCCAGTAAACGATGATGGCAAGGGAACCCTGATCTCGTCTTTCCCAAACTCCTCCACTTTGCACTCTGTAAATCAATTATCGTCGCTCCACCAAACCCTGAACCTCGATCTATCCTTGAACGACGATTACGTCTCATAATCATCTCTGTAAGACCTTGAAACCCCCTCAATTTAACTCCTTCATGCTTCTCCTCAGATCCCAACTCCTCTGATTCGATAAAGGAGAGACAGATGGAGCAGAGACAGCAAGTAGCCAAGGCTGAACAGGTTTAGATTTTGGTTAATTAGTCTATGGTTTAGACTGTTCTGGTTTAGACTGTTCTGGTTTACTTCATTTTTTTGTGCTGGTTTGGTTTTGTAAAACATCTTATTTGTAAATTATTTATTTAATAAATATACTTCAACTTTAATTTTAGATTTCGATTAATTTTAATTTATATTACAATTCAATATAAATTTTAATTAATTATTAAAATGAAATAATAAAAATGAAATAATAATAATTAATATTTTCAAATATAAATGAGATGTAATAGCATCATATCAATGTTGTTATAATATATTTTACAGCACTAAAAAGAGTCATGAAAGAATAAATCATAGCACGAATATATAGCTCACGAATAAACACTATAATATCTATATTTTTTATAGCACATGAAAATACGCTATGATAAAGAGGGGTCTCTACCATAGCTGCGGCTGTCAGAGCGTTTACAAAAACGTTACGAAAACCCTATGGTAGCGTTTTTCGTGTGCTACTAATACCGATTTTTCTTGTAGTGCAAGCCATGCTGATTTCTTTTCCCTCGCTATGTTGATGTTTCATTTTTAACTTCAAAATGTTATTTTTACCGAATATGACCAGCTGGGATGCATGGTCTAGCTAGGGGACATATTGTTTTATTAGTTCCATGTAAAGTACGTATGCTAACCGATCTATATATCAAATGTGGTTGCTTTGAGTGCGTGCAGGGAAGAACTCATGGCCGGAGCTTTTGGGAACAAATGGAGACTTTGCAGCTTCCGTGATAGAAAGAGAGAACTCGAGAGTTGATGCAATGGTGATCTTGGATGGAACTCCAGTGACTGGAGACTTCAGGTGCGACCGTGTCAGGGTTAGGGTTAATAGAAACCGTATCGTCGTCCAGATCCCTACGACCGGCTAGACTTGTCTTGTTTACCATCCACGTTGTTACTATGTCTATTTAATATCGGTAAAATAAAACTATATATGTAATTTCTCGCTTACATGAATAATTTGTGTTTTCGTTACCAGGAAGGTTACCGTTGTTCAAAGTCATAAAGAAATGTCTGTATAACGTAAGTAATGGTTGCAAGTGAATAAAATTCATGTTTCAGGGTTAAAGTTTCTAAGATTCATGTTTCAGGGTTAAAGATTCAAAAAAAAAAACAGTTTCTAAGATTCTTGCTCACTTGGGTTTCTCTATTCGGTCTTTATGTTTTATTGTTGCCGCTTCAAAGCTTTCAATTTGATGTATTTGTCTGTTTGAAGGAGAAATAAAAAATAAATAAAAATTGTTTTAAAAGAAATTAAAAAAAGAAGAATAAAATTCATGTCCTATTTAGTACCTATTTGTTTCAAATTTTTATTTTATAACATGTTGATGAAATATATTCATATAGTTAAAATTTTATTTATATGTTTTAAAAATTTTCACAAACTAGATATGATAAAATAGTCCTTGATATTCTCTAAACATGATTATTTTTATTATTTCGGTATTTATTTGATTTTCTTTCACATTTTCTCTCTTTTACTTTTGTAAAGCCATCTCTACTGGTACTTCATTTTTTACTTTTGTTTCATATTTTTATTTCGATAATATTTTTTTTTAATATTTAAGAACAGAACAATATTTCTATAAGTTTATAAAACTATTGTTTAACCACATATACATCAACATTATTTTTATGAAATAACTTTTACATTATAGTATAATTTGTATTTTTAAAAAATAATTATTTTTACGATTATTATATGCATGGTATATGAAATTTCCTAATTATAAAACAGTTATAAGGTAATTTCAGTTTTTTTAGAATTAGTAATTTCGGTATTTGTTCGCCTAAATATTGTCCCAAAGTTACATATCTATAACGCAAAAGCGATAGTATAATACTTGTCTTAAGGTGATCATTAAGTTACTCCCAACTCAACTTTAGTTTATTTCCAAGTTTTGCTGAGCCTTGAGATGAAAGAAAGAAAAAATCTGAGGAGACAAGATAATTTAAGCGAATATCTAGGCTTGGGCATTTCGGATATCGGTTCGGTTCGGGTCGGGTATTTCGGGTTTCGGGTTTTTCGGGTCTAAGAGTTTAGGATCTAATAGAGTAATTTCAAATTTTCGGTTCGGATCGGTTCGGATCGTACCGGGTCTGGGTCGGGTCGGGTCTTAGATAGTTGGACCCATTCGGGTAATTAGAATTTATCGGTTTGGTTTTTGGTCGGGTTCGGTTCGGATTTGACCTAAAAAATACCTAAAATACAAAAAAAAATATCTGAAAATATTAATATATCCGAAACTATTTGAAATTTTATTTAAAATTTGTGTTTTTCTTATATTAAAATATGTATATATATTAAAATATGTGAGATACAACAATAATTGGTTGTCTCCTAGTGGTTGACCCCCTTGCTCTATAGACAAATAACCCGTTTTCGATTCCCTCTCGATTCATTTTGTTTAATTTACATTATTAATTCGGGTACCCGACAGGTTTCGGGTTCGGGTCGGGTCGGGTCCAAGACTCACGGGTCCTCTACAACAAGACCCAGTATGGTAATTTGATCGAATTGGTTCCTATTCGGACCGGGTTTTTCGGGTCGGTTTCGGGTCGGGTCTTCGGGTCCGGGTAAAATGCCCAGGCCTACGAATATCTATGTATATGATGATTTGATCAAAAGTAATGATCTATATGTATAAGCGTTCTTGCGAGTTGTGAAAAAATCACAAATATATCAAATGTAAATGGACAAAATCATCGGGAATATTTTGTTTCAATATTATTATAATATATGCTTTTGAAACATTATGTTGCTGCGATCGGAATGTCTATCTAGAAGAAAATTTTAAAATCAAATTACTTGTAAAAGCATCAATCCAGATAAGCAATAATGTTAGTCAAAGCTTGAATACCGACTAAAATATATATACAAAAGCTTTACAAAATCCTGCCAAATGAGCATATCAGAGGAGTATATATAGTTTATTTTATTTTACGTTGAATATGTAAACGCCCACCGACTACATAGACGTCTCCGATTCTATAAATTGCACTCAGACTCGTAAAGACAAGCATATCAAATATATCACAACATTGCAAAGATTAACGGAGATGCAAAATGTCGTCTGAATGTCCTGGTAATGTTTCTTAATTGTATATAATTTGATATTATTTTCTTTTTTTCGTCGCCATGTTGATGTTTCTGTTACAAAATTCAAAAGTTCTCATTTACTGAAAGTATGAGCTGAGAGGCAAGGTCTAAGGGCATATTGTTTTTAATTAATTCCATGAAAATCTTGTGATGGACTTATTGAGCTCTAAAATGTCAAATGTTAATTACTAATGTAAATTACTAACCAATATATCCACTGTGTTGCTTTGAGTGCATGCAGGGAAGACCTCATGGCCGGAGCTTGTGGGAACAAAGGGATACTATGCGGCTTCGGTGATCGAAAGTCAGAACCCGAGAGTCAAAGCAGTCGTGATTTTGGATGGATCTCCGGTTACTGCAGACTTCAGGTGCGACCGGGTCTGGGTCAGGGTTAATAAAGAAGTTGAAGGTATCGTCGTCCAAACCCCTAGCGTCGGTTAGACTTGTATTTTGTATACGGACCACGCTGTTACTATTTTTATTTAATATGAATAAAATACTGTGTACAAGGCATAGTTGATTGTTGGTTTGGTTATGATGTAAGTTATCCTTTGCGTGGATATTTTGGTTTTCGACCTGAACGGTTACTGATGTTCATATTTACAAATAAATGTTTGTATGAAGGTAATGGTTGCAACTCGCAAGTGAATAAAATTCATGTCCTACTTAATTAGTACTTAAGAAAGCTAAGGATCAGCATTGAATTTATATAAGATCATCTTATTGCTTCATATACTGTTATCATATAAATATAGATATTGATTAGTAGTTTTTAAAACAGTTAACGAAGAACAAAATTGTAACATCTCGAATTGTGATATATGAAAAAGTTTAAGATAATTGATTTGGTTATCTATGTTACCCTTTTTCGTTATACATCCGTTTTTTTTTGGTCAACTTTGTTATGCATCCATTTAGAACTTCAAAATTAAGCGTGTTTGGATTAAAGTAGTAAAAAGATGAATAATCTATTGGAAAGTGATTTAGGAGTGGGCATTTCTAAAAAAAAAAAAGGAGTGGGCATTTCTACCCTTGACGGGAGTTTCCTGCAAATCCATCACAGGTTAACTAAACGTCCACGGGCGTGTTTTAAACAAAGTGGTTTACACGTTCCTAATGACAACTGAACTCAGACGTATAAAAGGTCGACAAATGCTCTCTCTTTCTTTTATCTTAATCAAATTGTGGATATTGATTAACAATCAAAGATTTTCAAAGCTCGACACTGTCAAAGGATGTATTAAAATCGTTTGCCAAAAAAAAAAAAGTCATGGATGTATTAACAGCTGGCTAGTTAAATTATTTCTGTTAATTAAAAGGCTAAAAGTTTTGACTTTTGATCTGCAAGCTAACGGAGGACACTTTACACGACACAGGGTTTCACTTGAGTAACGTTCTGGATTTGATTTCTTTTGCCACCTAAGATATTTTAAATGGTAAAAAATACGGATTCTGCAGAATTCATAATGATTAATCATCGAATTTAGAAAGCTTTTGAAATCACTCACCATACAGTTATGAAAAAACTAAATTAAACATCTATAAAAAAATATATGAAAAAATATGTAGTAAAATAAATGATAAATAAATATAAAATACTAGAAATATAAATGTTATATTAAATATTTACTGTAATATTAGAATAAATAAATACACAAGGTAAGAAAAATAAATAATAATTAAATATATAATATAAATATAGAAATATTACATTAAACATCTAATAAAATATTATCATTTGATATAAAAGCAAAAAAAAATAGAATAAGTAAATATACAATATAAAAATATACAATATAAGAAATAAAAAACTAAACTAAATATTATCTGAAAAAATTATATAGTAAAATAATTAATAAATAAATATACAATATAAAAATAAAATTATTAAATTAACATCTATTATAATATTAAAAGTAATATAAAATATAAGAAAAATAAAATGATAAGTAAATATACAATATAAGAAAAATAAAATTACATTAAACATCCATCTGAAAAAATTATACAAAATAAATAATAATTAAAAATTAGAATAAACATCTATCGTAAATTACAATTTGATATAAAAGCAAAACAATTAGAATAAACAAATATAAAATATAAGAAAAAATAAATAATAAGTAAATATATAATATAAGAAATGGAAAATTATATTAAAAATATTTTTATAAGTAAATATACAGTATAAAAAATGAGCATACAATATAAGAAATAGAAACATTACACTAAACATCTATTATAATATTATCATTTGATATAAAAGTAAGAAAAATAGAATAAGTAAATATAAAATATAACATGGGCACTAGTGGGATTTACATGGGGTGACCACCAGCCCTCCTGGATGCCTTCGGCGGGCTCCGACGCGCCCTTAGTGGCTCAGATTATCCGGGGTCATTAGGTGGTAGTCGGATCCTTTCGAAGTTCCGGATACGAGGATCATCAAAAAAAATACAAAATAAGAAAAATAAACAATAAGTATATATACAATTAAGAAATGAAAAAACTAAATTAAACATATCTCTGTAAAATAAATAATAAGAAAACATACAATATAAAAAGGGAAAATTGTCTTTTAAATCCTGAACTTTTAAATTTGGTTCAAAAAAAGCCTGAACTATTGCTTGAACCATTTAAGGCACAGACTTATTTTGACAAACCGTTTAAAGCCTCAAATTAATTTGACTAAGCCATATTCAATACGTCGTTATTTCGGCTAACGACACGATTAAACGGGGTTAACTTCTGTTTACTGTTCCCGTTAAACCTAAGTTACGTCGTTTTGAAATTAGAAAAACCCCTAAATTTCTATCTTCTCAAAATCGCAATTTCTAGTTTCCCAAATCAAAAACCCAATCAAAAATACAAACTCTTGATTCAATTTCGGCGAGAATGATGAGAGACAAAGGGATCCCAAAAGATAAATTACCTTATCGACGAAGAAAGAAGAAAGATGTTGAATCAATGAGTGACAGAAGTGGAGCAGAGGCTCGTGAAGCAAGAGCAGCTGGTCTTGAAGCAAGGGCTCTTGAGGCAGAAACTCAGAAGTGATTGGGTTTTTGTTTTGGGAAATTAGGGATTGCAATTTTGAGAAGATAGAAATTTAGGAATTTTTCTAATTTCAAAACGACGTAGCTTAGGTTTAACGGGAACAGTAAACGGAAGTTAACCCCGTTTAATCGTGTCGTTAGCCGAGATAACGACGTATTGAATATGGCTTAGTCAAATTAATTCTAGGCTTTAAACGGTTTGTCAAAATAAGTTTGTGCCTTAAATGGTCCAAGCAATAGTTCAGGCATTTTTTGAACCAAATTTGAAAGTTTAGGATTTAAAAGACAATTTTCCCAATATAAAAATAAAAATATTATAGCAAAGATAATTTAACAATTAATTCTATTTCTTTTCATTTTCCTATTATTTAAAAAAAAACATATTTCACATTGGTTAAGACTTAAGATTATCAACATAATTTTCAAAAAAAAAATTATCAACATAAATTTTCTATTTTAATATCATACTATAGATATATTTATATTTAAAAATAGTTAACTAAAATTATTTGAAGTACATATGTGCACTTAATAAATATATAACATTAACATTTCATTGTAAGAATTTGTTAACTAAAAAACTACTATGTATAAAACTAATCTTTTAATGACATTAAAAAATATTAAATGTATAATAAAAACATTTACGTTAATGTTAGCGGCTTATTGTATAAGAAATATATCTAATAATTAAAAGTCAAAATTTATATTTTAAATAATATAAGTATGGATACAAATAATATTTATACATGTATACATATACACTAATAATAAAATTAAAGAGTGCAATTATAAACAAACATGTGTATGAAAATAAAAAAATCATATTTTAAGTGCACTTTCAAAAATAAAGTTTTATAAATTATTATTAATTTTTAAATTTAAAATTATTGTAAAAATTAAACTAAATTACTGATACTAGTCATAAAATTAAAAATAAAATCTCATATCCCATACAATATTATTGAGAAGCATTACAACATTTAACTATGAAAAATGTCTTTTGAAAGTCCTAAAAAAATATATTGGTTCATCTAAACATATATATTATACTTCCCATTAAACTAATCCTAAAATTTTTTTTTTCATTCTTTCCTTAAATAAAAGTTACATATTATCTATATGATTAAATATATATATGACACTTAATGATTTTTAATAATAATTATTGATAACAATTTTTATTTTTAGACATTTTTTGTTTAATTTTATATTATTGAAAAATTAAATAATATTAACTATATAATTAAAATTGAGATTTATTTGTATATGTTATGTTTGAAAAAACTATCATAAATGAATAAAACTTTTAAAAGTCTCACATTTAAAATGTATAATCAATAATTAAATTTTTTATTATAATAGATACAAATGATCATAAAATCATATGAGTAAAAAATCTCATTCAATAGATATTTTGAATTATATATATATATAATATATATATATATATATAATATATATATATTACCATAAAAGTATAAAAATATTTTAATTTTAAAATTATTAAAGATATCACATTGAGAAATTTGTTATTATAAAAAGATATAAATGATCGTAAGACAATAGATTAGGAGGTTTTACTTTATTGATATCATAATAAAATATATTAAATATCTATATAATGAAAATATCATATTAATTTAGTTACATACCATATAAATAAATAAAAGCGATTTTGTAGATTTATTCACCATAAATATACAAGAATGATTGATTTGATTTATGTATTTACGTAATTTAATTATATAACATACTAATTATTGGTTTGTAAATTATTAAATATATGTTTATTTTTTATTTTTTGTACTATGTAAAATGTAAGATAACTAATATAGAACATAAAAACAATTTGTATATACAATCTTCATTCCTTGAGTGGATCTTAAACTAGTCTGGTCATAAAATAAAAGCTCATCCTCTTTTTTTCTCTCCCTCTCTCTCATATAAAGCGAGAAGCCCAATACTTCACTGAGCCTCGCCTTTCTGATTGATATTTTCCAAAGCCAACACCTCAGATACAGCCAAAACACAACGGCTCTCTGAAGCAGAACAGAGCAAAAGATGGTACGGTGGTGAAGACGGTCTCCGAGAAAAAAAAAAGCAGACTTGATCCTCCTCTCCAAGCTTTTGACGATGACTCACCATGACAGCTAAAGATGTGGATAAGATTTACTTTTCTCATCTAGATCCTTCTATGAGCTTGTATAAAAAAAACACAGTGTGTAATCGTTGAGTGTTAGTAAAATCATATCCTTAAGAAAAAGCTTTTGTCTTTTTCATCTCAGACATTCACAAACACAATCAAGAACCCTAATATACAAAAGAACGGTCACAATCAGAGATGGAGGGAGAAACCGAAGCGAAGACAGCGGCAGCGAGTTCGTCACCAAGCCGCTACGAGAGACAGAAGAGACGAGACTGGAACGTTTTCCTCCAGTACCTAAGAACCACAAGCCACCTCTAAGCCTGTCTCGTTGCAGTGGCGCACACGTCATCGAGTTCCTCAAGTACCTCGACAAGTCAGGTAAGACCAAAATCCACGTGGCGGCTTGTCCCTTCTTCGGAGTACCGAGCCCAGTGTACCCACCGTCTCGGTGCACTTGCCCTCTCAGGCAGGCTTGGGGAAGCCTCGACGCTCTCGTCGGCCGTCTAAGGGCTGCGTTCGAGGAAATCGGCGGTGGTCTTCGAGAGTCCAACCCTTTGGCTGCCAAAGCGATTAGGATCTATCTTCAGGAAGTACGTGAAGCTCAGGCTAAGGCTAGAGGGATTCCGCACGGGAAGAAGAAACCGAAACGGTCTCAGAGAGCTCAGGCAACTACAAAAGCCGATGGTGGAGAAGGTATTGGTGGTGGCGGTGGAAGTGGTGGTTCTGCTTTGGTTGTTTCTGCAACTGTGGTATAGTCTAAGTACCACATGCTAAATTTAACTAAATAATTTGTGTATTCGTCTTATTTGAGTTTTAAAATGCAATTATAAATGGAAAAGACGATAATGTTTCGAAAAAAAAAACGATCAGAGATTATTATCAGATGGATCTTATTATGCTTAGTTATTTTGAATTATTAACTTATTTGTCATAGTGATGGATTGATTGATTGATCAGTACGAAAGTGTATAACTGTGATGTGTGTCCGTTCCAAGTCTCGGGTCTCACGTGAATTGTGGGTTCTCTCTCACAAGTCACGAATCTCCAGGTGCTTTCTTTCTGAAAGCTTTTAATGATGATGGCCATGATCATCTTCCTACTCTTACTATATTTTCTTGTCTACGAATTCAACGGCTCAAGAAATATTTGAGTTCACTTCAACCTAACATTAATGCTTTTTGGTAACAATATACAACTCTTGATCATTTCATAAGTCTCAAACTCAAAGCATTTTCTTAGTGCAAAAAAAAGTTAGCTAAAGTAACTAGATAAACAGTAGAGATTATCTTCAGGTCCAAAGGTTAGTGCTTTGAAACTCGCAGATACGCAAGATGGCAGACTGAATTCCTGATCATGATTGCTCAGACATGTTAACATTTCCCTGTTTTATTTTTCTTTTGCTTAACTGGACATACCATTAGATGAAATAGAGTTTTACAAAGCAGGAGCCTTTCTCCAATAATTTGTTACCTTGACAAAAACAAAGAAACAACAAGATTACAGAAGTTAAAACAAAGGGATATAAGATTGTTTAATTTCTTCAAACATCTTTTTTTCTTTTTGAAGTGATCATTGTTACTAGCTGCTTAATATTTTGATAGAGTTAAAATCTATATAAGGCCTGTTCGTTTCGTAACCGCAAAGTGTAGCGGCGGCAGCAAATAATTGTACTACGACGGACACCTAAATAGCAGAGTCGGAAGTTGCGGTAGACGCTACTGAATTGCCGGAGACCAAAAGACGAGACGCTTGTTGCCGCACATAATTTCAGCGTCTACTCTCCTTGGTGTTTGTTGCCGCTGCGACTGAAAATAGGTCAGCGATTTCTCACCGGTGGTGTATATTACCGTGATAAAAGATTGACTTTTTTGGACGCTGCCGCTAGAAGTGGCGATCAGGAAACGAACAGGCCTATAGTCTTAGTTTGGAAACAGAAGATAAATGGTAAATTTAGCAAAAAAAAAAGATAAATGGTAAATGAAAACCATTACAGTTGTAACTACGGTAGGTGATGCCCGTTACGGACATAAACGTGTATTTTGTTAGGAAAACGAAGAAAAATGGAAGTTTTTAAAAACTAAACGTCGACAGCAGGATTCGAACCTGCGCGGGCAAAGCCCAATTGATTTCGAGTCAATCTCCTTAACCACTCGGACATATCGACAATTTGTTTAGTGCACTACATTAACTAAATATAATATAACCTATTGTACCTTAAAACAGCGACTAAAAGCATTTCCTTACTTAAGTTTTATGACAAGAATCTCAGAGCTTATGCATTCAAAGTCAATTAAAAGTAGATGGATCTTATAGTACAGCAAGGTGTAGCTTATTTATTCAAATTGCGAAGTGTCATATAACAATGACATGATTCTGCTGCCACCATAATTAGCTCACTGCTAAGTAAAGCAAACGAGTTTAAGAGATAAATCCTTTGCTTTTAAGACTCTCCACACCATCCTTGATGATATCCTCCATGGAACTGAACTCTAACCCCAATTCCATTAGCTTCTTTGCTGCGTTCTTGGCTCGGAGTAAACCCGGTTGAGTCTCTCTCGGCAACCTAACACATATTTACCGGTTGAGAGCTAGATATATATAGTGGGTTTGAAATATAGTTTGTAAAGTTTCTTACTTGGGGACATTGTAATTAGGATAGAGTTCAGCTACTTTGGCAACAAAATCACCGTAGTGAGAGATAGCCTCAACGCACAAGTGTCTTCCTTTTGCAGATGGGTTCTCGTAGACAAGAATATGAGCTAGTGCCACATCCTTGAAATGCACCGAACCCATGAAGAAGTTCTCGTACGTCTCTGTACACCCTGTGGAATAATAACATCATTTCAAAAAAAGAGACTTGTCTCACTCAGACCAATTCAAATATGTCAAATAAAAAAAAACAAAAGAGAATAATATACCCTGAAGGAGGCGTAGAAGCATGAGCATGCTAGCGTTGATCGATGGAGGAATCACAGGACCCATGACGGTGCCTGGATTCACCACAACCACATCCAATCCCTTCTCCTCTGCAAACTCCCAAGCTGCCTTCTCAGCGAGCGTCTTAGAAAGTGGATACCACAACTACCAAAACAACATTATCACAAGAATCAAAACTCATATTAGATAATATAATCAAGAAAATATGTTAATTAGAGAAAGAAACACACTCCATTTTGCTTGCAGAAGTCTTGATCAGCCCAACACTCCTCGTTCTTGATCTTACCAGCAGGCCAGTTAGGGCTCGGGGTAATCGCCGATATTGAAGACGTCACCACAACCCTCTTCACACCGGCTTCTTTCGCCGCCGTTAGTACATTTAATGTCCCCTTAACCGCTGGATCAAGTAGTTGCTTCTGTGAAAAAGTACACATGCAAAGTAAACTAATCATCATCGGTTCATTAAAAGCTAAGATTTTTTTGGGAATGGGTTTAAAAACCTGAGGATCTTGGACTTCGTCGACGATACAGGGAGATGCGAGGTGGAAAACGCCGGCGCAGCCGTTGACGGCGGCGGAAACAGTGTCGTAGTTCAGTAGATCCATCTCGAACAGATGGAGGCGCGTGGATGCACCTTCGAGAGCTTCCAGATGTTTCGTCTCTTTCTCATCCTCTGCAGCACAATAAAAGATCAGGGGCGATTAGTAGGGAAGATACTGTTACCGGAGGAGATGGATTCGATATAGATTACGGAGGTTTTTCACGGTGGCGTGAACGGAGTAGCCGCGGAGGAGGAGCAGATGTACGAGCCACGATCCGATGCAGCCACTGGCGCCGGTGACACAGACTACTTCTCGTTCCGTCGACATTGATTAGAGATCGTTTTCTCTTCAGTTTTAGACCGTAAAGTATCTCTTTCAGACACTCTCTCTTTGTCTGTTGAGAATCGATAATGTAATGCCACGTGGCACAGAGGAGTTACACGAGACGATTATTGTTGCTTCTGAGAAAACTTAAAAGCCCAAAAGTTTAATTTAAAGCCCATGTTTTAAAACCTCATGCTGTTTCAGCAAGTTATAGACGACACGTAGTTTTTTTGTTTTTATTAACATGGAACGTCCTCTTGGTCCTGAAATTACGCCAATCGAGGAGGAGCTTCACTGAACTGATGATGACTCGTCGGCTGTTTCTCCTCCTCCTCCTCCTCGCCGTTACGGCGGAGTTAAGCGTAACGAGATTCTCCGCCGGAGCCGTGGGCGTGAACTGGGGGACGGAAGCTTCGCACCCTCTTCCGCCTTCAAAGGTCGTAGAGCTTCTGAAATCCAACGGCATTGCGAAAGTGAAGCTCTTCGATGCCGACCCGAAGGTTCTCCGAGCTCTCTCCGGTTCAAACATCGGCGTCACCGTAGGAATCCCTAATTCTATTATTAAGAGCTTGAATGCGTCTAGAAAGGTAGCAGAGAGCTGGGTCCATGACAATGTCACTCGTTACTTCGACGGTGGAAACAGAGTCCGAATCGAGTATCTTCTTTCTCCTTCTCTTCCTCTTTACCATATAGTTTCTTTTTTAGACCAGTTTCTTGATTTATCGAGTTATTAATTTTTTTGGTACGATGCGAATCTTTCTTTATTGTGGACTTATATTTGAAGAATGGTACTGTCAGATACGTGGCAGTTGGAGACGAGCCGTTTCTCCAGAGCTATGGCAATGAGTATAGACCTTATGTCATTGGAGCAGCGATGAACATCCAAAATGCTTTAGCTAAAGCGAGCTTGGGAAGTGAAGTGAGAGTCGTTGTCCCTTCCAGCTTCGACTCCTTTCTTTCTGAATCTGGTCGACCTTCATCAGGACACTTTAGAGCTGACCTCAACAAGACGATGATCGAACTCCTCTCTTTTCTCACAAGGCATCACTCTCCCTTCTTTGTGACCATCTCTCCTTTCCTAAGCTTTCATCAGAACAAGAACATCTCCCTCGACTTTAGCCTCTTCAAAGAAACAGCGAAACCTCGCAAAGACGGACGTAAAACCTACAGAAACAGCTTTGATCTTAGCTACGCCACACTTGTCTCCGCACTGTCCAGTATCGGGTACCCGGATGTGGATATCGTCGTGTCGAAGATCGGTTGGCCTACTGATGGAGCAGCAAACGCCACGTCAACGACCGCTGAGGCCTTCTTTAAAGGGTTGATTGGTCACTTGGAGAAAAAGACTGGCTCTGTGCCGCGTCCTCCCGTGGAAACCTATATTGAAAACCTCTTGGACGAAGATAAGAGAAACGTATCTTCTGGGAACTTTGAGCGACATTGGGGAGTGTTCACATTCGACGGTCAAGCCAAGTACAGTTTCGGCTTCAACCATAACTCGAAGAAGCTGACTAACGCGCAAAACGTTCAGTACCTTCCTCCTAAGTGGTGTGTCGTGAACGATAACAAGGACTTGTCAAACGCGTCAGCAAAAGCGTTGGAGGCGTGTTCTCTCTCAGACTGCACCTCGATACTTCCTGGTGGGTCGTGTTCAGGGATAGGATGGCCAAGAAACGTGTCCTACGCGTTCAATAGCTTGTATCAGCAAAGTGATCACAAGGCAGAAAGCTGTGACTTTGGTGGGCTTGGTTTGATTACCACCGTTGATCCTTCTGAGGAAAAATGCAGGTTCTGGGTTCAGCTTGACACTTCTCATTCGTCTTCCCACATTCCTGTTTTCTTCCTGAGCTGGTCTCTCCTCCTACTCTTCCTGCTGTCTTGACGACTTAACTAACGTTGTAGTTACACTGATCTTGAATTTTGAGACTTGAGGATATGATGTACCAATGATATTCTTCATCAATGCTAAGTCTGTGTATTCGGTTTGATTCGGTGTGGCTAAATCAATTTTCAGATTTTTCGGTTTTCAATTTTTGATATACAAATAAAAACCGCACTGAATCGATTCAAATTGGTTCGGTTTGGTATGGTGTGAATATTTAAGTCAAGAACCGGCAAATATCCAAAAGTTAATTTGATCTTGGATAAAGTATCCGATTACTCGGAACCGATTCAAGTCTCTGAAAAATAGCCTACATGGAAACTATTATTGGGCTGGGCTTCAATAAAGGTTATATAAATATGGAGCTGGGGACGGTGTCGTTTTGAGTAGAGAGAATGTTCAGTTCAGATGTAAGAGAAACGCGACATTTGTTTTAACGTAAAAGGCTCACAATTCTCCAAGTCTGTTGTCTATCGCAAACCCTAGGTCATGTCTGGAACGTACAATCAAGGCGGCGGCGGCGGCGGTGGTGGTGCGCCTATTCCGTCGTACGGTGGGGATGGATACGGAGGAGGAGGAGGTGGAGGTTATGGAGGTCGCAGTTCCTCTGGCGGAGGTGGATACGGCGGACGCGGTGGTTACGGTGGCGGCGGCGGTAGAGGAAATCAAGGTATGGGATTTAGATTCTTCTAGATCTGAGGGGATTCGTCCTTATGATTCTTGAGATCTCCAGCTTGGTTTCTTCTGTTGGATTATTTGCTTTCTTTAAAATCTGCTAATGATTTGATTCGATTCAGGCGGTGGTGGATATCAAGGAGGTGATCGCGGTGGAAGAGGAGGTGGAGGAGGCGGCGGGAGAGGCGGTGGTGGGAGAGATGGTCGTGGTAGAGATGGTGATTGGCGTTGCCCTAACCCTAGGTAATTGCTGCTTTAGTCTATTAATCTTGTGTTCGACTAGAATCCATTCTTTCTGTCTGTGTAACGATTTAAAATTGGATATATCTGTTGAATAGTATGTTTAAACTCGAACTGTTTTGTATATATAGTTGTGGGAACGTGAACTTTGCAAGGAGAGTTGAATGTAACAAGTGTGGTGCACCTGCTCCTTCTGGCACTGGTGACCGAGGAGGTGGCCGAGGTGCCAGTGATCGTGCTGGTGGTGGTCGTGATAGTAGTCGTGATAGTGGTAGGAGCTATGAGAGTAGTAGATATGATGGTGGCAGTAGGAGTGGTGGTGGTGGCTCTTATGGTAGTGATAGTCAACCTAGGGGTAATGGTTCTTATGGTCAGGGTCCTCCGCCTCCTTTGGCGGCTATTCCATCCTATGATGGTTCTGGCAGTTACCCTCCACCCATGGGGTATGGAATGGAAGCAGTTCCTCCGCCTTCAAGCTATGCAGGGGGTCCACCTTCGTATGGTGGTCCCACAGGGGGTTATGGCGGTGATGCACCGAGCACTGGTGGTCGGGGTGGTAGAGGTGGTGGATATGATGGTGGTAGAGGTGGTGGCTACGATGGTGGTAGTGCTCCTCGACGCCAGGAACCTAACTATGGAGATGCACCTGCTGAAAAAGTCAAGCAGTGCGACGAGAATTGTGATGAAACTTGTGATAATGCCAGAATATACATCTCTAATTTACCTCCGGATGTGACGACCGATGAACTCAAGGATCTCTTTGGTGGCATTGGCCAAGTAATAACTCTGGTCTTTTTACTTCTGTTATGTCTTTACATCTCTGAATAATCTTTTACCTTTCTGTAGATTCTTGTTTATTTGTTTGTTCTCAATCGATTGAGTATGCACTTCCCGTTGTATCTATAATAGGTTGGAAGAATCAAGCAGAAGCGGGGTTACAAAGATCAGTGGCCCTATAACATCAAGATTTACACTGATGAGAAGGGAAAGAACAAAGGTGACGCCTGCCTGGCTTATGAAGATCCCAGCGCAGCACACTCGGCAGGCGGCTTTTTCAACAGTATGTACCTTGGAATTGTTGTCTAGTTTTTGAATTGCTTAAAAGCCTCTACTTTATGAACGATGGTGGATTGTTCTTGTAGATTATGAAATGAGGGGGAACAAGATTACTGTAGCGATGGCAGAGAAGTCTGCGCCTAAAGCTCCTGCTTTTGACCAGAGGTAGCTTTCTTGATTCCTTATTAATACTTCAAATTTTCTTATAGCTGTCACCCCTATTACATCTTGTAGGTTTTTGTTGAGGATATGTTCTTTTTGTTTTTAAGTTCTGTATGGGCCTTGGTTAGTTCTGGGGGATCTGCTTAGTACATTGATCTGGGTATGACAAAAAGAGTTGGGAGCTCTGTACGTCAGCAAAACTACTGCTTTGTCTGTATATGAAACAATCAATGTTTTGTTAAACATGTCGTTTAGTTTTAATTGTGGCTGCTTTTGATTGTGAAATATTACTTTGTTCGTGCCTCTTTCAAGCATAGTTTTTGGCTTTATAAAGTATGTTATAGTAGTTCCCCAAATAAGTTGATTCTTTAGTTGGTCTTCCATGTTTGTGTCATTTCATCCTCAGCATAACCTGATTTTTTCTAGTTGGTAATAATGTGATCCTTGCAAAACTCGTAAATGATGCAGAGGTGGCGGTGGTAGAGGAGGGGGTGGCTATGGTGGTGGTGGGGGAGACAGAAGAAGAGATAACTATGGTTCAGGACCAGACAGAAACCACCATGGGGGAAACCGGTCGCGTCCGTATTGAGAGGAATCAATGAATCAGCAGCAGCTTGTTATGTATTCTAAGAGTTTTGTGTGTGTTGAGAGTTTGGAATTTTAGTTATAAATGTTGCGTTAATGGGGGAAACTGTACTATAAATCATCATATTTTGGAGATGCAAACGAAAAAAAGAGGTAGGTTTTTGTTCACTTTGACCTTGAGCAAAATTACCCTCTCTCTTTTAGTTTCTCTTTGCTTTGTTCTGTTTCTTTTCGAGGATCTATTATTTATCTATATGCGTGGTTCGTATTTTTCTTTTTCACAATGTGAAATTTTCTTTGTTTTTGTTTTATTCAAGGAAGTGGGATAAATTGACTCCAAAATGCATTGCGAATTGGTGCGAATGATGACTTCAGGTGAGTGTATTCAGCTTGCTTACTTCTTTCACTTCCCCTTTCTGCAAGCACAACTCCCTTTGTTGTCTCTCTTGTTTTTTTTTTTCACTCTGTCCAACACTAACAGACACGCAAATCATAGAGTAATTAATTTCTCTTTTTTTTATATATATAGCAACATATGTGCGATACGAAACGGCAGGAAGTGGGGGTTGGCTAGGCATTTCTTTCTGATCCGTGGAACCTGTAGTATGGAATGAAATTTCAAAGATCAGCTTGATGAATCTAGTGCTAACTAGGTGGTTTTTATAAGACCCGTTGAGGCTATAGCGAATATTTACAAACCAGTGGCGGTTTTAGGTCAATATAAATGATTCATTGAAAGAGAAAGGGTATCTCGTAAAGTTTTTTAGATGTGCCTTGATACGATAATGGCCAATTGGAATCTTATTGTTGATGTCTGAGTTGGATCCGGTATAGTTGCCGTCGCCGACATGTCGTTACGAAAGAATAAAAGGACCTTTTTTCTTCTCTTTTGATAAATTTATTTTCAACTGGTAAGGTTTACTCGAAATATTATTTTTTTTACTAGCCGTCTAAATATGTAAGTTAATTGAATCCATCATAACTGGAAGGTTAAGTAGAACGTGTAAATTCTATCAGAAAAAAAAGTAATGGATTCTCTTATTTCGTGATTTTCTTTCTCAATTTGACAAGGTCCCTCTTCTGAAGTATACTATAAGTTCACCGGATCAGTCGTCGGCTGGCTCCAGTTACCGCATTATTATTGGTTCAAGGCTCTTCACCTACCACCACATGGCGAGCGATTTTACATTCTCCACATAAATACAGAAATGGATGTTAGACAGAAGCGTGGTGGACTATATCTTAAGAATCAGTACAAATTCACAACTTTTTTTAACCACATTTACAACCTTTAAACCTGCGAAATGTAATTCTAACTAACTGGATGACTTTGTAAATGTGTAAAATCAAAATTTTATATTACACCATTATTTTATTTTTCAATCATGTGTTCTTGAGCATTTTGAGTTTACATGTTAAAATCCAAATTTATGTACGACAAAACCTGTGATTCTTCTCTTTCGCTTTCTACTTATGTTACACCGAGACGGATACGAAAGGTACGAAAGCAGAGACGGAAAACGGCAAAACTAAAAAATAGGAGTATGAAAAACAAAAAATCACTGTAAATCTTTTGTAATAAAAATTTATAAACTATAAAGATTAGAAAGAATGTTATAAATTCAAAATCTAGGATAAACTTATATTTTCTATCTTTTACTTGGAAGAAAAGTAAGTGAATAAGTTTAAAAAGAACTAGATTTTGACCCGCCCTTCAAAGGGCGGGTATATTTTTTGTTTTAATCTTTTTTTTGAAAAATTATTTGTTTGTATTTGATTTATTTTATAATCATATTTGTGTTTGTTACTAATTTAATTTGATATAATAGTCTTTTAAATAAATGAAATATATAGATGGATCCAATATGTCACATTTATTGGGTTTTTAACCAAAGATTTAAACATAAGTAATTTTATGTTAAATTTAGATACTTGTTCATGTATTACAAAATTTATATGTGATTTGTTCTTTTTTTATTTTTAATTTGAAATTTATATATTTTAGTTTATAGAATTTTATATGATTTAAACGGATAGTCAAACCCAAACTAAAACCCATAAAATATGAATTGAAACAAAAATTTGAATTCTGAATAGACTTAAACCAAAATCTCATCATATAATTAAACTTCTTAATTTATTAATAATAAATATTACAATATCAACAACTTAAAATATTTGTGTTCAAATATTAATAACATAAACAATTTTTCGACCCACACTTGAAAGCACCATATATTTTATGATGTAAAATTTCATTAATAATTTTACAAAAATTATGTAAATTCGTAAAGATTTTGTCTATTTTGAAACAGGAAAATTCGGATATGTTTTCAAATCTATAGATCTAGTGATTCAATATGTAATCCGGTTTGGATTTCAAGAGATATTCATCAACTAAAATTTTGATAAAACCCACAAAAACCGTTAAAACCAGAGGGTGCATGTTGAACCTATAGGTGATTGATATAATTTAATTTTATTTAAATTGTTATTTTTTTATAAATTTAAAATTTAATTTCAATGTTTTAATTAGATATTTAGATAATTATTAATTGATAAAAGTCATGTCCAACATAAGTATTTTTATCTCCTATTGGTATAGGTGAACATATGAACATGACCTATTGACCTATACCAAACATAACAAAACTTATACCCGCGGATCTTAAAACATGAACATGACCTATTGATATAGGTGTGATCCAACTATTTAATAAAATAGATTAAAAACTATTAACTATTTAGAAGAAATATTATACAAAAAAACACAGATACGATTAAAACACACAAATATAATTTTTTTTTAAATATAAAACAAAAAATATACCCGCCCTTTTAAGAGCGGATCAGAATCTAGTTGTATTTGAATTATATAGCGTAACTCTAATTTGTTGTAGAAAATATTTAAATTATATTTTATGTGAAATGAAATATAAATAATTTAAATTTTAAAAAATTTCTAAATTTTAAAAAATTACTCTTTATACTGATATATTTATAAACTATATTATTAAATTAGAAAATGACCTATTAATAGTCCAGCTATTTTATAAAATTATTAAAACTTTTTACTAATCAATGTAGAAAAATATTCTACACAAATATGATTAAAAGATACAAATATAAAAATTGAATTTCCAGAAAATGTAAAACAAAAAATATACTCACTCTTTGAAATGTTGATCAGAATCTAAATTGTATTATATTATCTTAATTAAACCACAGTTCATTTCCATTAATTTTTATAGTGGACATAATATTTATTAATGTAAAGTATCAATATTATTGTTTCTAAATGATATAATTTTTATTTATTGAATTACGTAAGGTTGTCCACAGTTTGTAATAAGTAGTGAACCACTAATATTTTGGAATTAAAGGGTGACTTTACAAAATATGCATACATCTTAGAAGCATTACAAAATTATTTTATGAATAATAATACTGGAACTGAATTTATTCTGATGGATCCCAAAAGAAAAAAATAACCGCATATTACGTAACATATAGGTGGAAGTTACAGATTTAGGAAACCAACGTGGAAGTTACAATTTTTTTAATAAAGGTAATTACATAATATATTTAGATAATTATTTAGATGCATTATATTTTATGTTGGACACAACTTTTAATCAATTGGACATGTTGAAGAATTAATAGAATAGATACAATACAATTATGTAAAAGAAATATTATACAAAGAAAAATATAAATATGATTAAAAACATAAATATAAAAATTAAATTTCTAAAATATGTAAAACAAAAAATATACCAGCTCTTTTAAAGGCGAATCCGAATCTAGTCAATACTATTAAAATATGAGAATTAATAGAATAGATATAACCATTATTCTATATTATTTCATGAATTTTTATTAGTATAAATTAGTTTCAGATTCCTAGAATATAGGAATGGGGAAGTTATGCCGTTAAAAGAAAAAGGAAAAGGAGAAGTTATAATATATTTCATTTTTGGAAGAATAAAATATGGAAATAATTAATTGGACACAACATTTTATTAATAGGTCATGCTAAAGAATTAATAGAATAGATAATAACAGAGTAAATCTGGTCCTTGTTTCAAAAAAAAAAAGAAGTAAATCTGGTCTGAAAATTTCCTTAACTAACGGTTCCTTCTCCAAAGCGTTCATGTGCCGTCTCCAAGTGTCCCCGTCCCGAAAACGTCTACGGTATGTATACGTCAATCAATCTGACGTCCCGTGCATCATAACTTTCTACAAACTTCCATGAGTTAAATTTGGTCGTTAATTTATTATTTGTTCTCATACCTGACTCTTGAAAATATATACTGTGATGAACCTGGTGTATCCGTCTTCTTCAACAAATAAAAGACAAAAACAATTTTTAAACCTCACACCGTTACCATCTTTTTAAAACATAAAAGACATGCATATACATAATTTTAAACCTTACCCGTTAACAACGAGTCTAGAGATAAAAAATACATATACATAAAAGCAAGAAGAAGCCATGGAACTCAGGATGGATAGCGCCATTACTTATACAATGACATATATAGTAAGGGTGAGTGATGGCGCTATCCCTCCTGAGCTTTACAGCTACTTCTCTGCTACAACCTGCAGATTTACGTGCATATATGCCTCTTCCTCTCCATATGTATTTCTCTACATGTATACATATGGATATGTTAAGTACTTATGTGTATACTGGAGAGGAGCTTGGTCTTGGATCACGTTGCTGTATTTATAGTCTCAAATGTCCCAAAAAAGTTAGACTTCTCTATATTTTCTCCGTATCATTTTAACTGGTGTTTAAAGATTTTAATTTTGTTTTAAAATAAGTAATGTTTTTACAATTCTAGATGAAATTTAACGTCATTTTAATTTTTTGACCAATTACAAAACACTGTATCTTTTTATTATTGGTTGAATTAGTTTTAGTTAATTGCATAAAATTTTGTATTTTCTTAATGTTTGTGTAAAAAACTCCCTCCGTTTCAATTTATTTGTCGTTTTAGGTTCATGTACACAGATTAAAAATATATTTAATTTTGTATATTTTTTAAAAATAAAAACATCATTGTCCATACATCTAACCATATTTCAACCAATAGAAAAATAAATAGAAGAATCTTATTAATAAATTTTGCATAGAAATCATAAAACGATACTTATTTTGAAACGAAAATTTTTCTCTATAACAACAATTAATCTGAAACGGAGAGAATACAGATGAAGTAATATGCAGTACTTTTAATGCATTCCTGTACCCACAATAAATGTATTTTTCCTAAGAAAGATGAAGCTGAAAATATATAATTCATGTATAGTACTCTCCGTTTCTATATAAGTGTCGCTTTGACATTTTTAACACGGATTAAGAAAGTGACGGAAATATATATAAATTGTTATTAAATGCACTTCTCTGGCCAATAGTATTTGAGATAAATAAAATTATTTATAAAGTTAATACAATTTGCAATTAATTTTCAACTAAAAATAGATACAATTTGTATTAGAATTATAAAGTGACATTTTTTGTGTAACAAGAAAAAATGATTAGAATGACACTTATTATAAAACAGAAATATTATTATATGTGCTGCAAAAGAAAGTATAAAATTGTATAGATATAGACCTCCAAATTTATATAATTTTTTTTCCTCGAAACTTTTTCTAAATCGCTTATAACCCTTAAAGTTTCAGGCCGGTCCCGCTGATTTGTGAAACTTCATTTTCGTTTAAACTACAATTAATAATTGAAGATTTATAGGTTAGTACTGTTGGACCATAGTTTTGTTTACTAGACTATATTTTTAAGTTACAAGTTAGCAACGAAATAGGTCTAGATATATAGTGTAGTGACTGGCTCCGTAAGATAGTGAATTCTTTATACGATCGTGTTTACTGTTTGGTAGCTAAGCTTTTATATTCTCCACGGCGCAAATTCAGCGTGGCCACAAGTCTTTGGTTGGACCAGACACTGAGCTAAAAGGAAACGCGGAAACCATATATAATTATATATGTAGATAAATGAAATAAATGTTCATTGCTTGATAAAAATGTAGGAAAAATGAAACAACTGAGTATGTGGAAGAACGCAAAAAGCGGTGAAGCATTCAATATTGGATGTAAGTGGATCTCTATTTGTCTTTCATTCAAAATTTTATTAGTGACGATAGAGTACTGTTATAATTTGAGAATGTCTATATATATATATATATGTTTAGTTAGCTGTGACTGTGTGTGATATGTCCATTGTCCAACAAAGAAACAAAAAAAAAGAGAGAGAGAAAATAGATGCATGGGAGTTAGTGTTAGCCAGCTACCACGGCAGTCCCTTGCATGTCCCTGTCCTATGTTATTGCTTCTAAATTCATCCATCATTCTCTTTTGTATTTTATCAACTTATGGAGAGGAAATACAGTTGTCATTAAGGGCTACTGCAAAACTTAAGGAATGAAGTGACATTTTCCACATATTTAACCTCACATGTAATTCTTTAACACTGTAAAAAGAAATAGTAACAAAGCTAGGAATTTTTGAATATATTCACATTTTTTTCCAAGCACTTCATATGCAAAGAAACATATTTTAATTTACAAATTGTATATTAATAACAAGAAGATAAAATAAAAAGGTCAAAGAAAACAAATAAAAAAGTGCATATTTTAATTCGTTAGAATCTTTAATAATGCTAAACATAGATCATACCACAAATACATGTTTCCCAAGTGAAAAACTCATGACGAGAAGAAGAAAATAAAGGAGTAACGAAAACTAGAATTGTTCCCAAAATGACGCACATCCACACTTGTTTTCAAGAGAACATTCAACTTTGAATCTATCGACTTCTCCTTTTCTCTCTCCATCGATGATCACAATCTTATGCTTTACATGAACCAAACCGTGATCTTAAACAAATAGTATTGCATGGTTAGGCCTTTCCCCAGCAATGACAGGATTCTCATGCCAATCCATATTGGGTTCTGGCCGGAGAACCCACCACCCACCGGTGAGGTTAGCACTCGAGATTTCTCGCCTAGACTTCCGGTGGTTTGCCGACAGGTTCACAGTAAGCAACCATTTGGAATGTTCAGAGGCGAAAATGCTATGAACTATGCATTTTCAACTTTCTTGATCGAGGCAATTCTTATTATCTTCTTCATCAAAATCACATGCTTCCTCCTTCGACCTCTACGTCAACCTCGTATCGTCTGCGAGATCATTGTTCGTCACTAATCTTATACATTCATTTATCATATATAGCCAGGACCGGATCTTGTTACACTCGGATGAAACATTAGTTTTGGTCCCTAGACTTCAAAGAATTATTATTACATAATTCATTGTTGCATTAAAAAAAATGGATATATATATATATATTTTTGTAACTAGGTTTAATTAAGTAAGATGATTTAGAATATTAAAAAATGGTGGTTTTGTGTGTGTGTTTTGAAGGGTGGAATGATGATAGGACCATCGATGCTTGGAGGAAGCAGGAACTTCAACTACTACTTGTTCCCACCCATATCAAATTACATATTTGAAAACTTGGGACTGTTGGGATTTTTCTTTTTCTTCTTTATCACTGCGGCCAAGACCGACGTTTCGGCCATTTCAAAGGCTCCAAAAAAGCACAAATACATTGCTATCATTGGCATTGCCGTCCCCCTGATCTGCATTTTGGCCACGGGGATGGCAATGCGAGGCAAAATGGACAAGGACATGAAAAGGTTTTCATCCGTTGGATCGATTGCCTTTGCCTTGGCTTTTAGTTCTTTCCCTGTCCTCTACACCGTCTTAAGAGACATGAACCTTCTCAACTCCGAAGTGGGCAAGTTGGCCATGTCGGTGGCTCTCATTGGGGACATGGCAGCGATGCTTGCTCTTATTTTTTTCGAGGCCTTGAATCAGATAGAGGAAGGAGGAGCCACGGCTATAGTTTGGTATCTTATATCAGTGGTTATATTCAATGCTTTTATGGCTTTGGTTGTGAGCCGAGCTCTTGAGTGGGTGGTCGACCAAACGCCAGAGGGAAAATTCGTCGACCAGAACTATATCGTAACGATTCTCGTGGGTGTTCTTGTCGCTTGTTTCATTACGGACATGCTTGGTTTATCTATGGGCATGGGACCCATTTTGCTAGGGTTCATTGTCCCTCAAGGTCCACCTTTGGGTTACACGCTGGCCCTTAGGAGCGAGACTTTCATCCATGAGTTCTTAATGCCTTTCACCTTTGGTTGGGTTGGACTCAACTTCAATGTCAATGCTCTTACCAATGATGTTTGGGAACCACAGCTCTCTCCTCTCGTCTACATGACTGTCGTTGGATTCATCTCTAAGTTTCTCGCTGTCGTCTCCGCTGCTCTCTTCTTTAAAATCCCAACCAGAGACAGTCTCACGCTTGGTCTCATGTTGAACTTGAGAGGGCAGATAGATATGTTGCTCTACTTGCATTGGATAGACAAACGTATGATCGGTTTACCCGGTTTTACTATCTTGGTTTTGCTTGCCCTTGTGGTTACGGGAATCGCTACACCGCTCATCAGCTTCCTTTACGATCCTGATCGTCCTTACAGGGTCAGCAAGTACCGAAACATCCAACACACTCCCCTTTCCACTGAGATGGGGCTTGTTCTTGCAGTCGCCGACTACGAAGCCTTGTCCGGTTTGTTCACCTTCCTCGACCATGCTAATCCCACTACAACTAGTCCCTTTTGTATATACGCTGTCCAGTTAGTGGAACTGATGGGGAGAGCCTCGCCAGTTTTTATCGACCACGAGGAGGAGGAAGAGGAAGAGGAAGACGATGAGGAGGAGGAAGAAGAAGAGAATGAATATGGCCGGAGCAAGCGAGCTGACCAGGTGCAGAGCGCCTTTAAGTTGTACCAAGAGAGAAGAGTTGAATGCGTAACGCTGCATGCATACACAGCTCATGCTCCTAAGCGTTTGATGTACCACAACATCTGCCAGCTGGCATTGGCTCATGAAACAGCTTTCATTCTCTTACCTTATCAGCAAGAACGTCTCGACGACGATGCACCGACGGAGCTACGTAACTCTGGTATGTTGTCCGTGAATACGGATGTCTTGGCGCACACGCCATGCTCTGTTTGTATCTATTACGACAAGGGACGGCGAAGAAACGACATGGTTCGGTCCTCAACAACCCAAGAACCCTACCGTTTTGTGGTTCTGTTCCTAGGAGGAGCTGATAACAGAGAAGCTCTGCATCTAGCCGACAGGATGACGGTGAATCCAGACATAACCTTGACGGTGATCAGGTTCTTGTCGTTTAACCACGAAGGAGAGGACGAGAGGGAGAAGAAGCTGGACGATGGGGTGGTGACGTGGTTCTGGGTGAAGAATGAAGACAAGGAGAGGGTTAGTTACAAGGAGGTTGTGGTAAAGAACGGCGCGGAGACGCTGAATGCAATACAAGCGTTGAATGTGAACGACTATGATCTGTGGATAACGGGGAAGAGAGAAGGAATCAATCCAAAGATTATAGAAGGGCTTGCGGAGTGGAGCGATGACAACCAGCTTGGAGTCATTGGAGACACTGTGGCTGGGAGTGTGTTTGCATCGGAAGGTTCGGTGCTAGTAGTGCAGCAACAGGTGAGGAACCAGATGGGTGGTGGTTTCTTGAATGGCAAGTTTGATTACAAGAGATTAGTGTCTTATTGGTCTTGTCATAATTGTTAGTTAGGATGATTGCTTAATTGATTAGTTTTTATTTTATTTTATTTTATTTTATTAAATCTGAGATTTACAATCTCTATTTTAGGGATGATTTTGCCTTTTCTTTTGTAAAGAAAAGAATTGTATCCAAGTTCATATATGAACTAATAAATTGCAATGTAGAAGCACCTCAATTTGGCGATCAGTTTTTTTTTTTTCCATTTTGTTTAGTTAATCTGTAATAAGTATTAGAAAAGTTTAAATTGTAGACTTTCAAGAGTCATATCATCGTTAAAATAAAAATAAAATTAAAGTTTTTTTAAAAGAAACTTTGTTACACTTATGATTAATTCAGAAAATTTCATATTAAAATTTAGTTAACTAAGTATTTAAATATTAATGTTATTTAGTTTAGATGGGGCAGCGAAAATGCTTTAAAACATCTTTATACATAAGTTTTTTTGTTAGCAACATTATACACTCAATTAAAATATTGCTAACTCTGGTAGATTTAAATCTATGTGAACAATGAATGACAGTGCCATGCCATGTCATCCATAATAGATTTTTAAAATTAATTAGATAATATGTACATATTTCAAAACTAGAGATACGTATACAAAAATATTTTGTGACGTTATTTAAAAATTTGAGATACTTATATTTTTATTTTATATTCAAAAATTATTGTAACAGTATTATTTGTTAGTTGGATAGTAGAGAGAGAAATGTTTTTTTGGGTTAAATGTTAAATATAGATAGAGAGATGTTTGTAAACTGTGAAATCACAAGGCCCAATGGGCCGTTATAGAGTGAAGCAGACTATTCCTGAGACCAAACCTAAAAAATCCCCGCCGTCCACTCCAAGTGAATACGCCGGATAACATTCTACCACCACCGCCACTTGCCCCGTCGCCGGTAATCTGAATCGTCCAAAGCAAAGATGGAGGAAGACATGGCGAACCGTAGAGTGTCGAGTCGTACCCGTAAGGTTGCTTCGAAGATGGCGGCTGCTCTTACAAGCACCGACAATCGAACCCAGGTTTGTTTCTTGTCTGATTTCGAAATCCACTTTTTGATTTTTTTTCTTCTTGGCAATGAAACTTTCATTTTGTGTTTGGTTAATTCTACTCTAGGCTGCTATAGCTAGGCTGGAAGCTTTAGAGAACGACAATGGGGCCTTGGAGGTGGTTGATTTGAACGATGATGAAGAAGCATCTCTCGACGAAGAAGATGATCTCGGTCAACTATCTTATTATTAGTTACTCTCTCTCTGTAAGGTCTTCTAGTTTGTAATCATGATTATGTTTTTTTTTTGTTGCAGGTTACTTGCAGAAGAAGCAACCCAAAGGATCAAAGCGTAAAACTCGACAAGCGAAAGCTTTGGAAGCTCGTAAAGCTCCCAAGTCATTCACTGACCTCTTGCAGGAGGTTAATGTTGTAATCAACTAACTCTTTTGTTTTATCGTTAAATCAGCTAATATTGGGTTAAATCTCTTCCAGGCAAATTTGGAATCTTTACCGTCGCATGTGCCCACTTACTTGAAAGCAGCTGTGGGACCTCCGAGCTCGTCTTCTCGTCGCCATTTCTGCACAGTTTGTGGTTACATTGCAAGCTACAGTTGCTGCTTATGTGGGATGCGGTTTTGTTCTATCCGTTGCCAAAACATTCACAAGGACACTCGTTGTCAGAAGTTTGTTGCATAAGGAACAATAATAAATGTTAAACAGCATTTTTTTCAAAAAATTGTACTGAAACATCACCACATCAACGTGTGTTCTCTCTGTCATGAATGTGAAAAATAGCCAAAGCAAAAAAAAAACGGCGACGTTTTTCTCTAACAGTGTTCTTATGATTTAGAAAGGATTCAATCAAACGTGGGACATCTGTTGTTTGAGCTTTTCCAGTAGCTTTTTCTTAGATTCACAGATCTGGAGAAACTCACGGAGGACACTCTGTTGCGCCATGACTGTTTTACGTGCTGAATCTTCCTTGCTCCATGTTTTCAGTGCTTCGAAGATGCGACTTCCAACCTCTGACTCTTCGCTGGATGTGATGAAACTCTCTAGAACCCCAAGAACCTGTCCTGGTCCACCTGCGTCTTCATTCCTCTTCAGAGTTGACAGAAATTTCTCCACTTGATCATCTTCTGGGTTGTTGATTTGATTCAGTAGCCAGTTAGAAACTTCTTGTACTGTGCTGCATAAGGAATGTATAGAATCTTTGATTGCTTGAGACATTGGAGAGGAAGGTAAATGGTCCGAATGTTGAGCTTTCTTCTTCTTTTTCCCAGATGGCAGAGACGAGCGGGTGCAAGCCTGAATTACAAGACCGTGCCAAGCCAGTGGTTCAGTGATGATCTGAACCAAGACCTGGACATCAGAATAGCATGAACTCATGTCTGAAGATCCCATTGATTTGATTCTGTCCAGAATAAGCTTCTCAAATAGCAAGTTTAACACATGCCAATGCTCTTGGGAACTCAGGCTCCAAGCATTCCAAAACACCGCAAAATTCAACCAGTCCACAAGATCTGAACCGAGGCTCTGCAGAATTTTCCCACAAGGTTAGTAACAGTAAGACAAGTTGACCAGAACTCAGGTGGAAAGGAGTAGAAAAAGCTAACCTCGGAAGGCCTTGCACCCTGTGAGATCTCTGTGATCATATCTACAGCGTCACTGAGAGAAGATCCCAACGTTTTGGTGTACTCCTCCAGCAAAGACTTAAGTTCTACGCAGGTTTTGATGTCACCTCCAGACCCATTGGTTTCAAGACTCTCCTTTAATGCCGTTGCTGAACACTGAATAGACAGATATATCATCCGAGGAACAAGGGATTTTCTCTGGATGGCTCGTCTCACGTTTTCTTCACGATCTTTGTTCTATTAGACATGCAAAAAGTAGACAACATTACTAGATTGCATCGGTCACAAGTACAAGAGAAGATGTATTTGATATAGACTAACGTACCACATTCTCTTTAGGACAGTAAGAAAAATCTTCAAATGAACCTACAGACGTTGTTGATTGATATTAACTTAAAGAACAACAACACAGTAATAAATATCCTGATGGAAATACTGACCTAGTAGATAGTTTTTCTCAGGACAAGGTGTCCACCATGGTCGTGTTTCCATATCTTCATTAAACCTCAGTGTCCTTGATCCCATTTCGTTCGAGAGCTCTACAAGTTGAACTCCAGATTTCAGGTTTTCAAGAACGCGCTACACAACAACAAAAACGTTAGAGGATCAAATAAATGGGACATAAGGCAATTTACAGGACAAGGATATGTATTAGTTACCTCTTCTTCCTCAATGCTGTCTGCACTCTGCTTCAGTTGCAAGAGAGACGCTTCAACCCTGACAGCTTCATACTGGTTTGACTGCTGCAATCGTTGTTTGAATAGAACAAATTCGATAACCTGAGATTGGATAATTCAGACAAGTCAAGACAGTAAGTCAGTAACCAAATCTACACAGGGAGATGTTAATGAAGAGAAATTCAATTTGTTTACTTTTGAGTAATTTCTGTGGCGGTAAGCAAGAAACGTAAGGTCTGCAGACTCTTTCAAATGATCATCCATAAACTTGAGATAGTCTTGTAGCAGGTTACTTAAGTCCACCCACATGGGAGATTCTAACATTTGGCGAAGGATATGGTGTGAAACCGTTTCTGTCAAGATGTTCTTCACATCAAGAGCTTTATACCTAACAGAAGATAAACAAATGGTTCAGTAAAATAGGCTGAGGAAGGGTTCTCTTTCCCAGGAAAAAAAAGAGCTATGAATACCGTTGAAATGCAAGTGGAAGAGCACCAATATATGAATATATGTGCAACAGCAAAATCTTGTATTGCCAGACATGTCTGTAAAAACAAAAAGTAATTACAACAGCGCAAAAAGTATCTTCTTAAAATGCCAAAAGGTGGCATTGATGATAGAAACCCAAATCGACATTTTCGTAGCTATAACAATTAGTTACTAACCCTCGGATGGACAAGCCAAACTCAAGAACCATGATAGCCTCAGCAAGATAGCAAAAATCTCGAGTACGCCAGAATAACTGGAACCAACAGCAAGGTCAATTTAACATATAACAACTGGTTATATAGTATTGGGGAAGCATGAAACACAACTAGAGTACCTGGACCAACATGTTGCTAATCAAAGATAGAAGTTCTTCCCCAAACATACTCTCTTGAGGATCCAAGTCCTTGGAAAGTGGAAGATTTTGACAGTATAACTTTGCCAGTTTGACAGTAGAGGCTTCAATCTCTACATATTGGAAGGAAAGATCAAACTGTTAACAGATTCAGAAGAACACATTTTGAGAAAGTTATAAGAGACCCACATAGGGGAGGCAACATGAAAACTATGATGGAAAATGATGCATTACACTGCACACCAGAACAGAGAGACGCCATACCCACAAAAGAGTCTCACAGCTAGTAGATTCTAAACTTAATCTTCAGAAAAAAGGTAACTGAGCAAGGAGAACATACCCCCAAGAGGAAGCTCAAAAATGTTTCCAGTCAGTTCTTGAACTTTGAGTATGGTTGTTGTTTGACCAAGCACTACGGTTGCTGATTCGGAAACCGAATCAGCATTTTTCACCAACATTCCGACAAACTCTGCCTTTTTATGAGGGGGTAATACTTGTAGGAATGCTTCAACGTCGGAAGCATAGCAAGCTAAATGACCAAATCTGCATGCAAAGCGGTACGCAAGTCAGACTTCGTAAGCATAAGAAGATATCAAACCAATAAGAGTTCACAGAGATTTACTTGAGAAAATATTGCAGTAATGATTTTAGTAACTCGCTTTCGTTCTTCTTTCCATATAAGAACTTTCTCTTCTCAATTTCAATTGCTGCCAAGTGTGGACCCCTTAAGTTACTATTCTCAGTATCTCTCTGTAACTTCTGCACCAGTTCTGAAGCACTTGATATACGAGAATCAAACTGCATATTGGAAAAGAAATAGGATTATATATATATATGTCAGAAATTAGGAAAAAAAAAGAAACACGAATTAGTCTAGAAAGAGGTTATTATAATTACCATTTCTTCAGTAAGGTGAGAAAACTTGCATTCTATGTTTTTTATTGGATGAATCTGATCAGTATCGTCGAAGAGCTTCCACACGCTGTCATCTTCAAACAAACAGCCGAGATATTGTAGGAAACACTCCCAATCATCTGGACTGCCAAGCGAACAAGAATACATGTCAGCTCATGATATGCACAAGCCAAAATATATAGAAACAAATCTAAAAACAAATTTGGAAAAAAACAGTTGCCAACTCTAAAAACACTGAGTTTGAAATGCTAATGCATTGACAAACGTACCTCAACTCTAAGATTTTTTTATAGACATCAACAGCAGCAGAATAGTCACGTGCCCTAGCAAGGAGTCTCCCCTGTCAGCTTAAAGTGAGAGAGTTTCTATGAGTAACTGAGCATACAGCAATAGACTCTGTATGCTAGTACATATGCAAAAAAAGAAAGCATGAAGTTGAGGTATCTATCCGATCAAAAAGCCTTGTAAATTACCTGTATCCGTAATTTATCAACTTCAATCACCAAAAGGGAACCGAGATTTCCAGAAAGGACTTGTAAAGCATCATTGTATTTGGACTGTTGTTCCAGCAAAGAGATATACACCATGAGAGCTGAAAAGACCAGACTTTCATTAGTAGAAGAAAAAACCCGAGATGACATTTCGCGGAGGAGAAGTGAATTTTACCTTCTGGCTCATGCATACTATGAGAGGCTATGTGCTTCTTAAGCAAACCCTCAGCCAGAAGCAAGAGCTTCTCCCCACTCTTATCACATAGAACCTGTAACTGGATGCTACAAACTGCCCAGAGTAGGAACCTTTCTTCTCCGGCAAGCTTGTACATTTTGATGGCTGTCTGTCACAAAGCAAGACATAAGAAAAAGAAAAAAAGAAAAAAAAAACACAAAAAGTGTTTCATCACCACCAGCAGAAGAGACCAACCTGCTGCTGCTTCACAAAAGAATACTCACGAACGTAGCAATTAAACAGCCCCATCATAAGCTCCAGATTATTAGGGAATCTACCACAAGCATGAGCGTAACAACCAGTAGCCAAGTCCACTAGTCACATTTAAAAAAAAAAAAAGAATTAGATATAATAACCAATAGCTTATACAACTCTTTACACACACACTTACAGTGATCAAGTCTCTGAAAAACAATCTGCAATGTGCTGAGAGTGAGATCATCCATCAAAGAAGAATCATCTTTATACAAAAGCTCTTTAGCATCCAAGCAAACAGTGAGCGCCTCATCTGGCTTCCCCATCCTCTCATGAATCAGAGCTTTAAGCGCCTGTAACATCACTCCCCATTTAAAGATTACAAAGAAAGAGTAAAAGCGAAAGGCCGATGATTGGATGGGGGAACTTACTAAAGCATAAGGTGACTTAGGGTACTTGGAGAGAAGCGAAGTGAGGAGCTTGAGTGCGTTCTTGAACTGTCGTGAGTCGATTGCGTCCCAGATTGGTCGGACACGACGCTCCGGTATCCCACCCGCTAAACCGAATTTGGAAGCCATCGAGGAGGAAGAGTTTTGTCGGGGGGGAGAAAAAAGTGTTATCAGTTGACCGAGAATACCAGTTTGCAGTTAGGACAGGATACGGACGACGATCAGAGACCGTGCAGATTAAAGAAGCTAATGAAAAACCTAATCAATCCGTTTGGGTGCGGTGATATTGCTATTACGGTTAGGAATTAAAACGATTGGTTTTTTTAAATGGGTTTACACAGGCCCATTCATAAGCCCATCGGTGATTCAGGGTGGCAGATTCCTAGCATCACATGTTACGCATTGGCAATTTGTCAAATGACGAGACTAACCCCACTTCACGTGCCACTCCTCATCCGACACTGTGCGCACGTTAGTCTTCTCTCACGTAACCCCACCTGCGCAGATTAGCAATAACTATTTCTTAGTAATCATTTATTTATTTATTTATTTTTTGCTAAATTAGTAATCATTTATTGTAAGAACTTTATAGATACTCAATCCAACAAGATAAAATTTAGAAAAAGAGATGAAACCAAGGTAGCAAGATAAGATGTTTGAATGACCAACCGTGAATTCTTTGCATGGGCTGGTAAAATGTTGTAAATTAGACAGTTACCACAGCTGTGTACTATGTTTTGCGATCATGTATTTTAAAACTCTTGAAATAGATAAAATAACACAAGTTTCAAAACTGAGTAGCGAAACCAAAAGATGCAAAGTGAGTCTAAGGAAACAAAAGTCATCTAAAACGACACAATAAAGCACTGAAAACACAACAAAATTAAGCAGCCTGTTGGCCAGCGAGCCTCTTCCTGGCTTCCTCGATGATGGTCAACTTAATACCTTTTCCCTTAGGAAGAGAAACCCATGGCTTAGTTCCTTTGCCGAGGGTGAAGACGTTTCCCAACCTAGTTGCAAACTCATGTCCTGTAGAGTCTTGGATGTGGATAGTCTCAAAGCTTCCCTTGTGCTTCTCACGGTTCTTAATCACACCAACACGCCCTCTGTTTCTTCCTCCAGTCACCATCACAACATTGCCGACATCAAACTTGATGAAGTCCACAACCTTGTTCTCCTCCAAGTCGAGCTTGATGGTGTCATTAGGCTTGATGAGTGGGTCAGGGTAACGGATGGTGCGACCATCGTATGTGTTCAGGTAAGGAATGCCCTTCTGTCCTAACTGGATAGTCCTGACTTTGCACAGCTTAAACTATAAAGATAAAACGAAACAAAGCTTGTTAGCACACATACATACATGTTTAGCATTAGCTGACACAGGTGAAAGAGAGAGAGAGATGAAAGAAACCTTGGCTTCCTCGTCCCTGAGGGAGTGGAGACGGAAACGTCCCTTGGTATCATAGAGGAGACGGAAGTTCTCGTTAGTCTTGGGGATAGAGACAACATCCATGAAACCAGCAGGGTAGGTCTTGTCAGTCCTGACTTTGCCATCGACTTGGATGTGCCTTTGCATCAAGATGGAGATGACTTCACGGTAGGTAAGAGCATACTTCAACCTGTTCCTGATGATAAGAACGAGGGGAAGGCACTCCCTCGACTTGTGGGGTCCAGAAGATGGCTTGGGGGCCTGTGTGGAACCAATACGAGAATCGTCATTCAGACATAAACACAAAGAGAAAGTATGTTTATATTGAGACAAGAAGAGAGAGAGTGCAGAAGACATACAAAAGCACCACCAAGTTTGTCAAGGCTCCAATGGTGAGGGGCATTGAGCCTCTTCAAATGCTTCTTCAAACCTCTCGCCTGTATTAGTAACATATACGTGTTAGAATGATACAAATGACATTTCCAGTGTTAAGAGATATTCCATCATGAGCTAGAGCAGTAACACATCTCAGATCTAAGTAAACCCAGATCTAAAAGTGATGTATGTATGTTTCCACAATCAATCCAAAAGTTTCTGTGAAGCTAAGTTAACGATGATCTAAATCACTAAAACAAAGCTCCCCAGAAACCGAATTATGAAACTAATCTCGATGTAAACAGATGACAACAGAGAGGATGTCGAAGAACGAACCATGTTTGGAGTTTGCGAGCGTTACTCCGATGCAGACCACTTCTCTCGTTTAGCTCCGAACGACTGGTGAAGAAGTTGTGAGAGGAAAACGAGTAAAGCCCTAATTGTACTTAAATACCCCTCTTCTTCTTCTTCCTCACACTTAGGTTACTTTGGGCTCAGCCCATATCTCTTCATTCAAGCCTGGTTATCTGGTTAATGGACTCACTGAACGATGTCGTTTTCTTAGCCCCTTCCACTCATCATGGAGCTAACAGATTAGCTTTTATATCTGCCTATACCCTTCATGGATTAATGTCCAATCTCATGTACAAGAGTCAATGATGGTAAAAATTAAATTTCACATTTATCCTTACTTTTCCTATCTTCATCCGCGGTGATTACTGTAACATGTTTACTTGGGAGTGAAAACAAGCATCCTGTATGCTGCATACACACTAGGCACTCATGAATGAAAACTTACGGTTAGCATCATGGACTCGAGTTTTTTTAGGTTATGTTGAGCGACATTGGGCAGCCAGAGTAAACTGAGAAATAATGGAATGAGTTGAGTGATGAGATGGCCGGAAGATGACAATCCATGCGTGTACCCCAAGCCACGACGACTAATTAACCCAAAGGCAGATATAAAGAGAACGATGTGAACATAAAATTTCCTTTTCATCATCTTCCACATGTATACAGAATCATTATTCATTCCGTGAAACAAAACACAAAACATATTATGTGAATCTCTGTATATATCAAGGCTACCTACGTTCCTCCTCCCCAAAACCCTCTTCCTTTGATGAAAAGTAAAAAGTAAGAAGAGTGTTTTTGTTAAAGCAAAAAAAAAAAAAATCACACTAATATCACAAAACACAACCTCAGCTCCGTTGTTCAATCAGCAAGGAGATTGGCACAGGGGGCAGACTTTCTTATGAGACGTGAGGAACCACTTGTCTAAACATGCTTTGTGGAACTTGTATTTGCATGTCACGCAAGCCCGCCTTGGAAGGCTGTGATTCACTGTGTGGATCACACTGTAACATATCGGGCAATCCTCTACCCCTTCAAATTCCTTGTCCGAGTTCCTCTTCCATATCCTTATCGCCTCCGCTAGAGCCCCGTTCTGCATCCAATCACCACATTAAAATTAAAACTAAAAAAAAAAGACATTCAGCCAAAACATGCACCAAAATTAGTGAATGTATACAGTACCTGGTTACGGACAAACATTAGCATAGACATCAACCACTTCCTCTGCTTTGCGTCGCTTATTCCAATACTTTTTGTGCAATTGACGTCAACAGGTCTGAGTGGGTAAGAAACTGGAAGACGGATCACCAGATCCATCCCGGTTTCATCCTTTGTATATGTAGCAACCACTTCATTAGCCGATTTACTTATGCTGACTGAAAAGCTCTCATCATTGAAGTCTGCCTTCTTTATCTGGCGATCACATAAACAATGCAACGGAATATTTGGCAACGTATTAGTGGACAGTAGACTGCAACTCTCATAGATAGGAAAAAAGGTCTTAATGCACATACCTGAGAAAATTCGTTCATGATTAAAGAAGGGCTACACCACGATCTTGTAAATGCTTCAATCGAAGATGATGCAGATCGATCACGCATTTCGCTAAACCATTCTCTAACATAAGCTGGAAGGACACGTATCATCAGACCATATATCGCTCCAGCAAGCGAAGCCATTTTTCCGGTTTCAATAGGCCAAAGTGACTCAACGGTTGACAGGGACGAGCCCGTTGTAATCGCAAGAACTGCCGCAGATGCTACCCCAGATAAATCAGAGAGACCAATCCCGTCTTTTTTCTTCAAACTCTGTGCCATGTATAGTTCTAAAGGAATATGCTGGAAAAGACTATCTAATATCAACGGATTTGCAGTTCTCTCTATATACTGCACCAGTCTCTCTCGTCCTTGTGTTAGTGAAGGTAAAGAGTTAACATGCGAGAGTAACAAAGACCATGCCAGGAATGTTTGCACCTGCCATTAGAAGCGGCTATTACAGTAAATGGTTTGTAAGAAAAGGGGCAATAAACAAAAGAAAGCTTTCGAAAGTAAAATTACCCGTTCTGGCGCAATTAAATCCGTATCAAGAAATTCATAACTTAACTTCTCAACCATACACGATATTTCATCTCTTAGCCGTAGCTTTTCTTCAGATGGAACGTTGCTGGAGTCCTGATCAGTGAGAGACTCATCACTGGGTGACACATTCCCATCAGCAACTATGGCCAGCCTAGAAATAGGTTCGGTAGACAAAACAGTGTAGGCAGCACGTTGCAAGGAAGGGATTGGTGCGGAAGAGAACATTATTGCATACAAAGAGCTTATGGCTCCCTTGCTTAGACCCCAAAATTCCACCGCTCTGACAGCTCTATCTCTTGCACGAGGAGAAGAGTCAACAACAAGCTGAGCCACCAACTCCCAGAATTGCAAATGATCAACTCGATATGAAGCAACAAGAGATGCTGCCTCTGAGGAATATGACGCAGCAATAGCCTCAGCAAGTCCGGTGCAGAAGAAAAGACGCAGAACACCTTCAAGCATCCGATCTTTTACCGGGTCCCATATTTCATCTGACAGAGAATTCAGATTGTCCTCACCTTCAACCGATTTATGTTTTACTGATGCATTAAGCAATGAAAATGCTGAGAGAGCATTCTTGGCATTGTCTAAAGAAGGATCCGATATAGAAACAATATGTCCAAGTCCCTCAAGAGTATCAATCTCCTTCTCCGTGGAAGAAACACCACTGATGAACTCATTGACGTTCTCAGCAGTCTCCTCCATCACAACTACTGCAGACTGAATCAGTCGCTTTAAATTAGAAAAGACAAAATCCCAATCCGCCTCATTAAAATCCTTTCCACAGTAGCTAACTGCAACGGATATCAGTCTTGCCAGAAGAATTTGGACAGCTGGAAGTTGGGAAACTACGCTTGATGCAGCAGGAACTTGCCTTTGTTTGCGAAACAAGTCAAGCAGGAGTGTTCTCTCTTCATTGCTAACATGCATCTGTGGTGCCTTAGCTTCTCCAGCCATTTCACTCACAGGATAACAAGACACAACAAGCTGAAACCAGTCCTGCATATCTGATAAAGAAAACAACAATCAGCAAAGCATGCAAAGCAAAGCTAAAAAAAGAAACATCAAAAAAATAAAACATTGAATGAAAATTATATGGGGCCTTACCTTCCCCACTTTGCCATAGGACCAGAGGAGGAAACGACAAAGACCTCTCCAGCCAACCTCTAAGGAAAACTTCCAATGGCAGCACATTGTCTTCACCAGAAACGCCAGATTTGGTTTTTGTACGTAATGGTGAAATTATTACGCTCATTATGAAAGGAATGATTCTCAAACAGTTTTTGCTTGTCTCTTCCCCTATGAAGAGTTTATCTGTGACCATTTTGAAAGCAGCCATGGCTTCTTCTTCTCTCCAAATATTCTCCTTAAACAAAGTGAAAATCAATGACACTAGAGCCCTCAAAAAAGGTTCTTGGACGTCCTCTATGGGATTGTTCAACTCAACCCACATGTTCCCGGAGCTCTCTCTCTCATCCTCTTCATCCTCTCCATGCACAAGAGCACCATTCAGTAGAATCTCAAAAATGGAGTTTAGTAAATCTGCCCTCGCTGGTTCACTCTTACAAAATGAGACGAGTTCTGGCAGGAAAGACGTTTGAACACTGCCCCCTGGCCACTCCCACGTGCAGAGTATTTCTGCGGAAAGCCAAGCTTGAGAGGATAACCCATTATCTTTGTGACCAACAAGAAATCGGTGAATCCCCATTTTCATGAGCAGGCTTTCAATGAAAGAAACAAATCTTCGACTCTTCGAGCTCTTCAATTCGTATAATTGAGTAGGCATGTCATGCGTATTAATGCTAGATAACGAGCTGGGGCTGATCCACATAGGCCATAAATCACTCTCTAGCAGAAGCAGCCCACATATATTTTCTTCATCGGTTTGATCCAACGAAAGATACTCCAATACCTCGGGCATCCATGAAGCACACAGTAACGTAAGTTGGCAAGGTTGCAGATCATCTTCAAGTTGAACAACTGACCGTATGGACTGAGCCAGAATCTTTGCTGTACTCTTCCTGACATCATAATTTATAGAGTTCCAAAACTGATTATTCATCTTAGAGCAAACAGCATGAACCAAACCACACACAAGATTTCGATCCTTGCTCTTCTCTTTAAACTCATATAGAGTATTGTCCACAAGTGATGATAATCTATTCTCCAAGTCAATGATAAAGATAGAAGACAAAATAGTTGAAAGTAGAGTGGCATCCTGATTCAGAGCCTTTAAACTGAAGAAAGTACCATCAATAACTTCTGCTGCAAACTTAGCCACCTTGATTGCATCAACGGAACTGCTCAAATTAAACTCTATATCAACAGCCTCAGCGATAAGAGAGGAACAAGTATCATTGACTGAACATAATGGTGACTGTTTGATAAAAGAAAGCAGCTTTTCGAGGATCCCTCTATATATCAAGACCAACGAGCTTCTTGACACAAAAGAAATACTGCTGTCTTCCGTTGAACCACCCAGAACTGAACTGCAGAGACATAAATATAGAACAAGAACTGAGACCAAGTAAACAAGCAGTCTCAAAGAACTGGCCGAGAAATGTAAATGCAAAATCTTGGATTCGACTTTGAGCTTGGATTAAAATAATATGAATATTAGCTTTGTTTGACACTGTCTTATAGACATATTGATTAACTTACCACAAGAACTGAGCAGTAGAGGTTGTCGAGGAGGAACGGACAAGACTTATAGCAGTTGATTCTATGAGGCTGTGATGCCAATCGTCTGGCCTAGAGCCTATTCTTTTATTCAACTCCAGCCCAGAACTTCTTTTTGTAATTTCACCCCTTGCCTTCTCTAAAAGCATTTCCATAGAAGTATGGTTATTAAATCCCTGATGTTGTTGATCAAATACATAAGAAATTACATCACTCCACTGCTGAGTAAAACATTCATCATCAATTAATGAAAGCAAGAGATCTTGTTTAGCTGCAGTCGAAGCGTCATGTCCATCCATACACCAAGGAATAAAGACTTCTCGGAAAACTTTAATGAACTTCTCTGAGCTCATGTCACTCCCTTCCTCATCAGAGAGAAGGGTAGAAGTTTCTATACCAGCAGTAAATGCTGGAACTATCTTTCTCGGTCCAAACATTGATACTGAAACTGACAAAAGCTTCATACCATCTACCAATTCCTGAAAACAGAGTAAACCAAATGAGTTAATCAAGTAAAAAATCATACGGCTTACCATGACATAAAAATGGTAACACAACATGGACAATAACTTACAGATGACTTTATCCACGGGAAGACCTTTGACAGCAGTGGCCCTATAAATTGATCCAAAGGCCAACTCTCAGCTTCGGAAACTGAGTCTCTCTCCAATAACAAGAGGAAGTCAATCATTTTTTTCATGCTGCCTGCGACTATTTCTAAATTTCCCTGCTGCAGCGTATTCAAGAAGCTCTCTTGAACATATTTAAAGAAAAAAGACAGTAGTTTCTGTTCAAGTAAATTAACTCCTGAAAGAATCTCTACGATGCATCTTCCTAGCTCTGGCAGAAAACTAACTGAACTACTCATGCTCAGAGTTTCAGTTGGCTTCCTCTCAATAGGGGAAGTACTGCCCTTAGATAGTTCAAAGAAGTTTGCCCATAAAATCTTCACAAGGACTTTATCAATTAAAGCAACTTGGAGATCTTGAATGGAATTGGGTTTATCGCAATACCTTGAAGCATTACGCAACCCCCAGAGAAAACATTCAGTAGCTGCACGAAGGAGTGATAATTGATCCGCCCTGGAATCGCACATACTCCTCCCAGCCAATAAGTTATTGAAAAAATTCACGAAGAACGTATCAGCTTCTACGGACTGGGTTGGTATAACTTCCAGGAACAATATTAATGCAGGGTAAGAAACCAGAGGGGATCCAAAGCACCCATTCCTAAGAAACTGCCAAAAGTGATTTAGAACAGATTTGTGAACATTCAAGTAGACCCAACTCTGCGGAAATTTTCGAGAGAACAGCAAGACAGCCTCCCACATTGATGAGTGGCAAATTGGATTTTTTTCTCGAAAAACACCAAGCAGAGCTGGTGCAAGACATTTAATGTCGCTTTCACTAAAGACTTCAGGAACATTTTTAGTGAAGCTGCTCAACAAAGAATAAGTCGCTGACCGGATACTAGCGCTTTCAGATTTTAGAAAGTTCAGAAAGCATTTATGGAAAGAGAACAACTTCTCAGCTGATGAGGTTGCTACTCTCCTAGCCTTCGTGGAAAGTTTCGATTCAGCATTGAAACTTGCAGAGCCAGCTTTATCGGGTTCGTGGAGCAAAATATCAAGAAGTGTAGCCAACGCCACCAGAGATGACGACATCATCTGAAAACAACGTAGAATAAGACATCGGGAAGGAAAGCTAAAAGAAGGAAAAGTTGTGCCTAAACGTAAAGATTCACCCAGATGAAGTACCTGCTGGTACATTTCTTCTAACTCATCCGAAGCAAGTGCTTTATCAGATAAATTTTGAGGGGTAAGTCTGAGATTTTCCTCCAGATAAGCAAAAATCTCAGCTGAGCACAGATTCAAGGCGTCCAATCTCTTCTCCTGAGCAGGGAAAGCTGCCTGTTCAACATTAGGCAGATAAATGAAGATCTGAAAACGAATGCTTTAACAAAGTGCAAGCTGATAGAACTAAAAGGTCAATAATCTAATAAGACCATAAGAGAGCCTATAATAGAAAGTGTGGCATCTAAACACAAGGTAGAAAAATAAATCTTGAGAAATTTCAGAAACGAGGTGCCAACCTGCAAAGACGACTTTGCTGCTTGAGAAACTTCAGAAACCGAATCAAACTGTGAAAACCACCATGGCCCCATTATAGACTTAAGATGAGGTGCTAAATCTCTCCTACGAAACATGTAAAAAATAAATATGAATTAATGCAGAATACCAATCAATCGAGAGAGAAAGGCATAAAAGAGAAATATCGCATGCACGCTAAGACAATATCAAGACACATTCCGTATATGACACGCTCAATATACTCAGGCGTCTGCAGCACTAAGTAACAAACGATTCATTCCAAAATAATATTCACGTATTCCTTCGATATAGATGTTAGGAAAACCAAAAGCTAAATCATATCTCACACTCACTCACGACATAATAAGACTACATGACATCCGAGTGTGTGATACTAAAAGAAAAATTAAATGAGAAGACTGCATAGGAAGAAAAAGAGCACGCATTAGAAAATTGAGAGTCAAAATACCAACCCGACACCAGTGACAACATTACTCATGACCTCATGCGTAGCTCGTCGAACATCTCTGTTGTAGTCCAGTATTAACTTCTTGTATTCAAATGTCTGGAAAAGTAAGAGAGATAGAGAAAAGTCAATGAACAACTAAATGCACTGCAAGGTGAGGAAGACAGTGATCATCATATGCTGCAAAAGCCTTAGCATATTGACAAAGAAACAAACCCATTGTGGTATCAATGGCAAGATTTCTTTCCCTTTCTTCTGCTTAACCAGTTCTGACAAGGAAGCAAGAGCTTTAATCTGTTGAAAACAAACAAATCACAATTAAGAGATAATTTAATCATACACCATCGAATAATAATCAGAAAGGCGTTAACCTTTGTTGTAGGGTCCTTCCTAGAAAGACGTTGCAAGTGTTGGGCCATCTCACTATCCAAATCCTACAATCAATCCACAACGATATGAGAGAGAGGACTAACTTAGCATTCAAGAAGCCAAAGGCACAAACATTACCAAAAGGGGAGCAGAGTCTTCGTTTGATACAGAGGATTCGAATCTAGAGCTACCGACATATCCGCCAAAACCTACGGCGGCGGCTGCTGCAGAGCCAGACGGCAACAGAGAAGCCGCCAAGCTGTTTCAGAAAAGCTTAATTCAGTTAGGGAAAATACAATCGGAAGAAATCGTAAGGGGCGAGGGGATAGATTGGTACCTGCTGCTGGAAGGACGAGCCTTACTCCTTGCAGCGTCTCCTTTGGGTCTACCCATCTTGTTATACGGAGGAAGCGTCTGCTTCTTTAGAAGAAAAGAATAATGGGAGGAGAGAAGGGTGTGATCGGTCTAAGCAATTAGATCAAAATCAAGGGTCGGGGAGCGAAGGCGGTGGTCGTCGCCGTCGAGACAAAGAAAGTTTGTCTGGATGGAGTGTGTGTTGCCGATTAGTATTGGATTCGCTGAGTCAGGCCCAGTTAGAGACGGCCCAGCTGATACTCTTAAACATAAGAAAAAAAATAAAAAATGGAAAAATAATAAAGTAATGGAAATATATTTCTATTTAGAGATATGTTAAAAATAATTTTGGGCAACTCTCTTAAATATATAATTTCCGAGTTTTTTGTCACAAAAAGAACTTGTAAAGAGGAAAATATTTTATTTAATAGGTGGAAGATAGTTATACATTAAATATATAAATACAAATAAATAAATAATATTTCTTTATAGTTTCGAATTATATGTTTTTAAATTTGAAATTTTTATAAATTTAATTTTTCATTTTTTTTATATTTCTTGTTTTTTCAAAAAAATTTTGAAATTAGAAAATAATTTTTGAAATAATTTTAAAAAAAATATATTTTCAAATTTTCAAAATTTTAAACTTAATTTTTGTTTTATAAAATTTTAAACACTTATCCCAAAACCGCGATATTTTAATTCTAAACTATAAGGTTTAGATTAATTAAATCTATGAGTATAAATACTAGCAAACTCAAATGTATTGCTTTAAAATAAGAAGTTTTAATTAAGGCGTGTTCGTTTGGTTGCCGCAGGTCCGGCGTCAGCGTCAGCGGCAATGATTCTCGCACAAAGCTTGTTCGTTTCATCGACGCCGGTACGTGCGTCTGCGTCTGCGTCTAAACGCTAGCACCTGCGTCAGACGCCGAGAAAATCCCACGGCCGCGACTTATTTTCTGCGTCAACCTAACCTAATTACCATTTTACCCTTAACCTAATTCACTAATTACCCAAAAAACCTAAGATATTTGACGCAACTCTACGCTTGACGCCTCCCATGCTTCCATTGACGCAACTCGACGCACAGATCTCTGACGAACATCTTTCGATCTCCGACGAACTCCAAGCTATTTCTCTCGATCTCCGGCGAACTCCGACATCTCAAGATCTCTCTCTCGATCTCCGGCGAACTCCGAGCTCTCTCTCGATCCATCTCGCAGAGCTCTCTCTCTCTGGATCCATCTCGCAGAGCTCTCTCTCTCTCTCAATCTCCGACATCTCAAGCTATTTCTCTCGATCTACGGTGAACTCCGAGCTCTCTCTCTCGATCTATCCATTGCAGAGCTCTCTCTCTCGATCTACCCATCTCCCAGCTCATCTCATCTCAAGCTCTCTCTTCTCCATACCCATCTCGAGCTCGACCAAACCTCAAACCACAACCAAAGCCACCTACTTTCTTATCTCGTTGAGGTGGTTTCTCCTTTCTGAGCAGTGAAGATTGGTTAACGAGGAAAGCCGCGGCTGAGGCGTTGAGTAGAGTTGCGGCGGCGGAAGAGTTGGCGTGGCAATACAAGAAAGCTTCCTTCTCTCGTTGAGTGTGGTTTCTCCATCAGCTTCCTTCTCTCGTTGAGGTATTTTTGCCTCTGTTCTCGGATTGTAATGTGTCTGATACAAAAGTATGTGTCTTTGAGATGGGTTTGTGTCTGATGTTGATGCTTTACTGATGCTTTTGTAATGGGTTTATGTAATAGCTGGACAGGAACAGCGCCCAAGGAATCATCTCTCAGTTCTTGAAGTATTTGGACACGCCAAAACTCTCAGGTATGTATATGTTCACTGAGAGGTCTCTTTGCTATTCTGTTGTTTGTAATGGAACAGAGAAACTTACATGTGTGTTTGCTTTGTCTTAGGCTCTCTCAAGCTTCTCCATAGCTTTCTCGAAGCAAACCCATCTCTCCAAGAATCCTTCATTTCATTACTGGCTACAGAGGCATCATAGTCAAGTGAGTACTATTTCGCTTCCTTGGTTTCATATCATAACTAGAATCTGTCTGAAGCATTAGTTCTCTTCATGAAGCTTTTCTTATGTTTTTTTTTATAGCTTCCTGTTGTTTAGTGATCTGTAGCTTTTCTTATGTTTTTTTTAGTGATCTGTAGCTTTTCTTATGGCTTTTAGGGATCACACTGTTGCTTGTATATAAGTCATAACCTTCATGTTCTCATTGTATATAAATCTGTTATTCTCCAGCTGGATAGATCCGCTTGTAATGGTAGAGTCTTTGTCTTACATTTTGCGCGGGTTCGCTGATAATAAATGTTGAATGTATCATGTGTACGCATACCATTAACAACTGATTGTTTTTACAGATAACACTGTTAGCGAATCATCATTCACAGCAGGTGAAAAATTGTGCGAGGTGGTAAAGGTTCGTCCATTGTGTTTCCTTTATATATGTTTGTGTGGAAGTTTATTATCAGTGCTGCTTATTGATGATGAATATGCTATAAACATCTGATAAATCGAGCTTTCACTCCTTAAGGTTTTTGTGCTTCTTCATCAACTCAAGATCTTCTCGCTTGGTAGGCCCTTGCCAGATCAGCCTCCTATCCATCCTCCTACCGATAGATCTGAAACGTCTCGTGCCACAACTACTGGTTTGGATCTTACAGTTCCCAGACCTGGCACCGAAGTGAAGCTAGGTTAGTACGTGATGCTCTTAATTCTTGCATTTCCATGATCGATTCTCATGTCTCTCAGTTTGATTGATTTGTATTATCTATAATTAGTTGAAAATTCCCGGTGCAGTTGATGCTGTATATAAGAAGAGAGGGTTTAGATTGGTTTCACAAAGTGGTTTAATTATTTAAAAAAAAATATGACTAATGATTTATTAACACACCAAAATATCACAATATTCGTGATCAATATCTCTGCAAGTCTGTGTGGAAAAAAAAAACAGGAGATTAGTACATTAATTTCAATGCTGTCTGAAAAGTTTGGATATAAACATTTAGCTTGTGTTGCCTTTAAATGTCGGGACTTGCTTGTTCTAGTTCTCATTGTGCTATTTCAAAGACATGTTATGTAATTGTGTCTTATGTTGTGTTGTTTGTAGCTTCCTGTTTCTTGTAGCTTGTTGTTTTAATCTCTTGTGGTTATTCTTTATGTTGTCTTTGCAGGTTCTCTTGTATTAAGCTCACTCTCTCCGAGCTCAGATACTTGAAGCATTACATTACAAGCATTACAACTCAGTTTTCACTAAAACTGTTACTGTTATATAACATGACTGTTTCTGATTATGATTATATTCAATGTTTTGCAGATGATTAAAAGATGGATATTGGAAGATGAGATGTAAATATATTTAAACTATATTTTATTTATTTAAAATACAATTTTACAAATTTTAAAAAATAAAATATGAATAAATGAAAATAGTCGCAGCGTCAACCAAACGAACAACCCAAAACAGCGTCATGCGTCGGCGTCTTGCGGCTGCGTCAATTTCCTGCGTCTTCGAAACGAACAACAATCGGCGTCAGCGTCGGCGTCAGCGTCGGCGACAACCAAACGAACATCAGATAAACGAGTTTGACGCAGTCGCTGACGCCGACGCCGACGCCGACGCTGATGCTGAAACCGGCGGCAACCAAACGAACAGGGCTTTAAGAGAAAAAAGGAATTGAGATCAAATTTAAAAAAAAAAAGAATCTCAAAATATCATTTACGTCGGCCAGGCAGGCCTTACAGGGCTACGCCCAATCAGTATATACAATTGGCGTGACATTGTTGTTGACATGAGACTGATAAAAAGGGTGGCAAAAGGAGAGCCGTTGGATGAAAAGCAAAAGTTGGCGAATAGGAGAAAGGGACAAGGCAGACAAATGGCTCTCTCTCTATCTCTGCCTAATTAACCATTAGATTTTTTTTTAATTCCAATGGACCGCCGCCAATGACGTTTAGCTTCATTTTCATTTTTTCTTAATTCCCTCTCCATCAACACAAATTAAAGAAAAAAAAATAAGCAGAAACAAAGCAAGGAAGAGAAGAGAAGGAAGGAGCCAGCTTGAAAGGGAGACTCAAAAGGCGGATAGAGAGATCTGCTCGTCTTCGTTCCAGATCCTCTCATTCATTCCGAGTATTCCCCTTCAGTCTTAGGTGATTACCGATTGGTTGTTTTCTCCGTGCGAATTGTCGATTTCATATGTTGAATTTTAGGGTTTTCCCCCTCGACGATCCATATATAATGATTGGGTTATCTGGTTTAGGGCTTAAGATTTTGGGAGCTTGTGTTTTTCGTTTCTGTGTGGATTAGAGTTTGATTTGATCATAAGTGGCTTTTCAATTTTTTTTAATTCTTTTTGGTGAAAGGATTAATCTTGGAATCGATGAACAGCAGGGAAATAAATAAATAAATAAAAAGTTCCCATTTTCTGTGAGCACAATTTAAATCTCATGGCTTTGTTCCTTTTACTTGACAGGCTCAGATTCTTAGAGGTGTGGGTGTATTCAAATCGGCACCTCTCTTGCTTTGAAAGAGACTCAGCTATGCCTGGAAGATGTGTCCTGTTTCTAGGACACTAGTTGCACGAGCTAGCTGGAGCTACTAGTAGTCTTCTTCTTCTTCTTTCTTCCTCCTCTGCCTGCTTAGTTGTTGTGGATTAGATGGAAAACAAGCCGACCGTCTTGACCGATAAGTATGAAGTCGGGAGGTTATTGGGTCAAGGTACTTTCGCCAAGGTGTATTACGGAAGGAGTGTTACTACTAACCAGAGTGTTGCTATCAAGATGATCGACAAGGACAAGGTTATGAAAGTTGGCCTTATGGATCAGATCAAGCGAGAGATCTCCGTTATGAGGATCGCTAAGCACCCTAACGTTGTGGAGCTCTACGAGGTCATGGCAACTAAAACGAGGATCTATTTCGTTATGGAGTACTGTAAAGGCGGGGAGCTTTTCAACAAAGTTGCCAAAGGGAAGCTGAGAGATGACGTGGCTTGGAAGTACTTTCATCAGCTTATCGACGCGGTTGACTTTTGCCACAGCAGGCAAGTGTATCACCGTGACATAAAGCCTGAGAATCTGTTGCTTGATGACAATGAGAATCTCAAGGTGTCTGATTTCGGGTTAAGCGCCCTTGCTGATTGCAAGAGACAGGATGGTCTCCTCCACACGACTTGTGGCACGCCTGCGTATGTTGCTCCCGAGGTGATCAACCGAAAAGGCTACGATGGGACGAAGGCGGATATCTGGTCTTGTGGGGTGGTTTTGTTTGTTCTGTTGGCTGGATATCTCCCTTTCCATGACTCTAACCTCATGGAGATGTACAGGAAGATAGGGAAAGGAGATTTCAAGGCCCCGAGCTGGTTCGCTCCAGAGGTACGGAGGCTGTTGTGTAAGATGCTGGACCCTAACCCTGAAACTAGAATCACTATGGCGAAAATCAGGGAGAGTACTTGGTTCAGAAAAGGTTTACACATGAAACAGAGAAAGATGGAGAAACGAGTCAGAGAGACGAACTCCGTGGAAGCTAGTGCTGCAGGTCCAAGCGAGAACGGAAGCGAAAACAATACAGACCAGCCTATAAGTATAAATGCTTTTGATATAATTGCATCGTCTGCTGGGTTTGATCTGACAGGACTGTTTGGAGATGTTTACGACAAGCGAGAATCTAGATTCACATCCCAGAAACCTGCTTCGGTGATCATATCTAAGCTGGAGGAGGTGGCGCAGCGACTGAAACTGAGCATAAGGAAACGAGAAGCAGGTCTGTTCAAACTAGAGACATCAAAGGAGGGAAGAAAAGGAAAACTGTCGATGGATGCGGAGATATTCCAAGTGACGCCAACGTTTCATATGGTGGAAGTGAAGAAGTCTAATGGAGATACTCTGGAGTATCAGAAATTAGTGAAAGAGGATCTTAGGCCTGCTCTTGCAGACATTGTATGGGTTTGGCAGAGCGACAGAGATGAGCAGATAATGCCTGCTTCACAGCAAGAGGCAGAACAACAACAGCAACAGCAGCAGCAGGAAGAAGAACCATTGTAGCTTGAGAATATTTTGTTATCAGTTCAAAGTTTTGAAATTTCTGAACTCTGATGTTAAACGTACAGTAAATGAGTTTCTTACATTGTCGTTTGTGAAAAAGAAAGGAAGAATCCTGCATATAATAAAGTCCTTTTTAATTGCTTGCTCTTACATATTATAACAGGAAAAAGTAACTAGCTTTGTCCAAAAACACACTTGAGAATCAACACAAGAGAGGTAGAAGACTCGAATTTATTGAGATTTTGGTGGTGAAGACGAGATCTATAATTATAGTACAGAGACAGACAATATGCGATATTGGCGGTTGTCCATTGCAACAATTAGACAATTACAGGACAATGGAGATTAAGAGAAAAGAGAACTCAAGAAGACTTGTCGGAATTGGAACAGAGATGATTCCAGAGATAGCGGCCACTTGCCATGTCAACGCATGTCCAAAATCCAGACTTCATTGCAATTCCCACCTGAAAATGAGAGAAACCCCTTATATTAATAATCCCAACCACAGAGAGAATGAGGAAAAGGAAGAGGAAAAAGACCTTTGAGAATTTGGAGTCAGAGTCAGCGTCGACGGGATCAGCTTCGGTGAGAGGGTCGGCGAGAGGATCATCGTAGGAAGTGTTGAGCTTCTTGAGAACAAAGAACCCAGCTAGAGTCGCCGACAAGAATATGAGAATCAGTCTTAACGGACACATCTCTCTTCTGATTTTTTGCTTTTCTCCAGTTGATATGAAGACAATGAGAAGAGAGAAAGAGGAGTTGAGAGAGAGAGAGAGGGTATGAAAAATTCAAAGGTTGCGGTTGAAGAAGTGTCAAAGTAGGTAGGCCACTCCCGAAAGTTATCCCCAATTTCAATTTCAATTACATTATTATTCACCTAATATATCACCTTTAGATGGCTGATCGTCACATCATCACTATTTTTATTTTATCTTTTTTTCTAAATTGAAGTTTAGTTTTTATTCCATTTGTTGAAAAAGTGAGTGGTTTTGGTAACCTAATCTGTAAGAACGTGAAACACCACGTTTATGCTCACTTAGTGATAATGCATTTGACATTACAAGTAGGACAGTAAACAAATAGATTAAAAAAACCAAAGTGATTTGTTGACATTTTTTCACTAACTTGAGTTGGATCTTCATCACAACCATTAACCATTCTTCCTCTTATCCCTACCATTTCGACTTCCTCACTTTTCTCCCATCAAAATTATTCTTCTTTCCCTACGTTGAAACAGATGCAAAAGTAGTTATTCGGAAAGATGACCTCGATTAATCATTATTTTACTATGGAAAGGAGAGTTAAGACAATCCTGACCTTGATTTGGGGATAGTTTTCTTGCTCGGGGGAACCTAGAACTTTGCAAACTTTGCAATTTTAGCAAGGGCAGTTCTTAAACTTCCTATGCCAGCTCCTGATCTTGAGCTCACCATCATCTGTAAATCTTTAAAACATTAAACCACTTCCTTTGTAGGTTTCATCTTCTTCTGCAGCAACAGAGAAGTAAATACAAACTTGCTCTCATACATACCAGAGGCTGGACAATTGATCTGTTTGCCTTCAACTTCTGCATTTTTTAAGAAGAAAAAAAATGTTAGTACAAGCAGAGAATGAACAAACTGGTCACTTTTATCTCTTCATTATATTCATTTTAGAGTATAGTAAGTAAGACCTCTTCGATTTGCATTGCTCGACGTGCCACATCCATTGGAAAAACCACATCTGTCTTGGTTAACACTATTTGATACTTCGTATTCGATCTGCAATTTGGTCAAACCTCTCAGGACTCTTGACTATAAAAACCGAGATGAATAAGAGCAGGAAACAATGATATTTACCTCTCCATCAGATTAATAAGTTCCTGGTCTCTTGGCTTCATGCCCCACTTGGTGTCAACAAGAAGGCATACCCTTTTAAGACTACTTCTCGTTGACACATATTCCTTTACCTGCATCCATCCGTGTTAAAACACATCACAATCATCGACCACAAAATCAACATTATGAATTCTAGTCAGAGGCAGATGATGCTCACAAGATCTTCCCAAGCTTCCTTAACTTCATCTTTTGCATACGCAAAGCCGTATCCTGGTAAATCAACAAGGCGAACCTTCGGACCCAGGTCGAAAAAATTGATGGTCTGCAGTGAACAAAAAGCCTTATTTATTACAGGGTTTATGTTAAGCTGTGCAAGGGAGTGATACTCAGAAATAGAGGGAATACCTGAGTCAGTCCTGGTTTGTCAGATGTCCTTACGACACCCCACTGTCTGGTAAGAGCATTTAGCAGCGAAGACTTGCCAACGTTTGACCTTCCTGATCAAAGTTAAAGACACCAAATAGCTCCACCTTTTAATAAAGTTCTGTCTTTGTCTAAAGTAACTAAACATGCAATACTCCTAATGTTTCTGGTGGGAACAACAATTTAAACGCATTACCTGCAAATGCAATCTCAGGTACATCAGGAGGTGGAAATGACGATGAAACATTTGCCGCAGCAAAGAACTCCAATTTGTTCCTAAATAGCTGCAAAATAGGGAATTGCAACATCAGCTTAATAGGCTAGCAAAGGCAAACCTATTATCTTTAGGTCTCAGAGACAGAGCATGAGGAATAAGAACATACACTTTCTTCTATTCGCTCTCTCTCAGTGCTGGTGGACTGAGGTATATTATCTAACGGAGCAGGAAGCTCTGTGTTGTAGCCAGCCTTCTTCAGCTCAGTCAAGCGTCTACGCCCCAACAGCTGCCGTTAAAAATGTATGTTACTACGAGCCAGGTAAAGATAATATGAATATCACATAAGATACCACAAAGATCTGGTTTATATAAAATTACATTTCCTTCCACATAGGAAAGGATCGACTGACTAGGCTGAATTGCACGAAACTGTGCATTTTTAGACATTTCTACACTCTTCTCTCCATCGTTCTTCTTCTTTTCTTTACGGCTTACTGAAAAAAGGATAAATAAACAGCAGAGTTAGGAGGAGATGCAGCAAGTGAAACTGATTCTAGTGAAGAAGCACAAAAAGAACTAACTAACTAACCATCAAGAACGACACCATCATCATCATCATCTATTCTTTTGTTCGAGGTATCGTAAGGATCAAGACGTATCCTCTTTCTCTTCCTTGGTTGATCCTCCTGACCATCCAAACCCTCGTCAACCACTTTCCTCTCTGCAAACGCCTTCCTTTTAGCCTTATAAGAAGGCACATCAGAGCTTTTCCTCCTCCGGCTCGCATCCCCATTTTTAACCAAATCATCTCTCTTCTTGTAGCTTTGCTTTCGAGAAGCATGCTTATCATCCTCATCTCCCCTCGGTGGCTTTGTTTTCAACATCCCTCTTGCCGCTTTTGCAGTATCATCATTAGTAGTCTTGAAACTAGAAGTGGACCGTTGCTTTGTCTTCGAAGCAGCCCACATCGTGCGTGGAACTTCCTTCACATGGCTACGCTCAGTGAGCTCAGCAGCCTTAGCGGCGTAAACCCTCTTCTTCTTCGCGTACGAGACCTTAGTTCTACTACTATTCCGAGGGTTTGTGTCGTCATCACTTGGGCGAGTAGTAGATCTACTGCTTCCTTTATAAGAAGAATTAGATTTGAGAGGTGAAAGCTTCAGCCTTTTCTTGAGCTTTAGATCAAAAGCCATTAAGCAAATGTATAGATACAAACTTTATCCACCTGCAACAACAGTGTAACACCTTGAGCAAGAGAGAAACTACCAGAGATTGAAATGGAGATAACCCAGAAACAACACAACATAGACGAAACAGGAATACGCAAAAGATGATTGAAACAAGGCGAAAAGGTGAAACCTTTGTGGATTGTGCGACGAACGCAATCAGAGGAAACGCTTTGGATGGTTTTGGAAGAAATGGGGATTTCAGGGTTTACCTGATGATGATGCTCTTGAGGGTTTTGGAGTTAGATGTGTCACTTATTGGGCTTTTGTTTGACCTCGTTTACTAGTTTTCAGTTACATTGGGCCTTTGTTGGTCGTATAATTGAGAATGTTATTGTTGATAAATTCATCAATACGTTAGCGTCATTATAGAAGAGTGTGGAGTTCACGTCATGTTGATTGTAATTGTGGGATCCATGATTACCGGATCGGATCAGTGTTAAGTTAACTTTAACTGCATGTTTGCTAAAATCTCCTTTTTCTTTTCAATGACTATGAATTCTTCTAGCCAATAGACTTATATTCTTTCTATCCATATACTAATGTGATTCAACTCTTCTTAGGAAAATAAAACATTGCTATTCTTATATTTTTTAACCTAATACAATGTTTTAAAATAAGCTCATCTAGACACTAACCCTTTGCAAATCGTTTGATTAGTTTCTGGCGTTTTTTTATGAGCATTGTCATAAATAAGCCCTTTTTGTTTGCTTCTTTTGCAAGATTATGGATTGAGAATGAAGGAGATAGATGTCATTTGGGGGGGACAGGGAGATAGTGATTATCATTACAAAAGAAATGCTCTGTTGTTTATGGGAATGAGTCTTGACATGGAAGCCACTCTTAGCTTTTTGAATGTTTCAAGGAGCGAAATTTAAGTAAAACCCTTTTTGTTAAGAGTCTACTTTTTATTTTGTTTTGTTCTTTTTCTTATCTGTTCTTAAAGAGACAAAACAAGAGTTAAAGGAGAGAGAGTGGACCCCCAGACTGGACCCTCTTTAGTTTCTCTCTTTTACTTCTTATTTTATTGTCAGGGGTTCAAAGTCTTTCTCAGAAAATGAAAGAGATGAATCAGAAAATGGGGACTCACAAGTTCAGATTCTCAGACATTATGCCTCCCTCATGGCTCTATAAGCTCAAAGGCATCAGCAGAAGCAGCAGAAAACACACTCCTGCTTCTCCCAGACGCCTCTCATCTTCCTCCACCACTGATGATGCTTCTTCCTCAAGAAACACTCTCCGTCTTTCTTCATCTCCTTATCACCCTCAAGGCTCTTCTTCTTCACCACCCAAATCTCCTTTCAAGAGAAAACTCAAACGTAAAACTGTTTACAAGCCTTCCTCCAGGCTCAAGCTCTCTTCCTCTTCCTCCTCATCATCCTTCAACCCTCATGTACCTCTCACCACCACTTCTCGGAATCATCGCTCTCCAAATGCAATCATTCTTGAGCCTTCTCGGAACCATCGCTCAAAGCCATTCTCTGCAAATGCAATCACTGTAGAGCCTTCTTCTCGGAAACATCGCTCTAAACCATCATCCTCTGCAAATGCAGTCTCTGATTCCACCGTTGGAAGCTCTTCAGATCCTGTGTCATTCTCATCTCCTTCTGACCAAAACTATGACGTCAAGAACCACCACTCTGTGAAGACGCTCGATGATGTCTGTGATGAAGATCCTTCAAACTCAAGTCCTGTCCTGGTCGAGACGGTAAAGGAACCACCTCTCGAAACAAAGACACAACAGAAACTCAAGAAACCGAAAGCTACTTCTCCAGGGATAAGGATCCGGGCGCATTCACCAAGAATCGCCAGAAAGAAGACAAAGGCCGCCGGAAGAACGTCCCCGCCACAACCGATGAAGAAGGAAATGGCAGCAGAGAGTTTCGCCATAGTGTTGACTTCTGTGGATCCAGAGAGAGACTTCAGAGAATCCATGGTCGAGATGATCGTCGTGAACAAGATCAAGGAACAGAAAGACCTTGAAGATCTTCTCGCATGTTACCTTTCTCTCAACTCAAGTGAGTATCACGACACAATCATCAAGGCCTTTGAGAAAACATGGTTTCATTTAACTCACTCTATGTAATATAACCAAAAGGCAAAAATTTGCACACTTTATTAAGACACACATGTAACTTTTTTTTCTTTCTAAAACCGTAAACCGCCGGCGAGTGAATGTTAAATCACCGATGATCACATGTTAAGTATATTTAAGTGTAAGCGGATTCGAACTCAGCTTGCTTAGCAACGCTGGAACGCCATGCTATTACCACCCAACGTGGTTCACGTAACTTATTTACATTTTCTGAACCAGCAAGTTTGTTTATACACATTATTACTTATACATGTTTACATGAATAAAAACATATACTAGAGAGAGAAGAAGCCTAACGCCTTGAGCTCCGTGGCTTGCGGGAAACAGCGTAAGGTGACTGAAACCCAACGTTTTCAACGTCTCCAACAGTTCTGATCAACCTTCTTCTTCTAGCCTCTTCCACCAGCGACCGATGCAGTAACTGACCCTGCACGTCTACAAGCGAGCGGTTCCTTGTGAGTACGCGGTTGTCTGATGATGCCAATCTCAAGTTACTCGAACTCGAAGCTGCTGCGTACATGTTGGCTCGTCCTGAATGTAGAACATCTGGGCAAAACCTTGTCACGTTGTGAGTTCTGTTCATAGCAGGAGGAGGTTGGGAGATGATGTGCTCATCTACAGATATGTAGTTCAGGTTGGAGTAAGAGCTTGAATTTGAAGAACTCTGAGAATACGTCTCATCGTGAAAATCATCTGCAGTTTTTTTTTTTAATTTTTCTCTCTCAAAAAACTTTTCTTTTTTTGGTATAAAACAAATGAATCACACATGGTGTTACATTACATACCTTGTAGCCAATCTTGACGGCTTGGAGCCATATAGTTAGAGAGTGAAGCTCGAGAGGAGGAAGGCGAGGAAGAAGAAGAGTGAAAAGGAGTATGATAATCATCATCTTCCTCGGACCTCCAACCAGGCACCAAAGAAGAGATCTCTCCATCAATCATCTTAGCAATCTCTACCGGATCCCACTCTGTGATCTCGAGTTCTTTTACCATCTCCGTTGCAACATCAATGGAAGTATCATTCATGATGTCAAAGCAGAAGGACACGTTTTTTGCTAGACCTGAAGCAAAAAAAAAAAAAAAAAATTAATGCAACCAAATAACAAAATGATCAGCTTAATTTTTTTTACCGTTTTCATTTGCGATTGGTAGTTTCAGATAAATTTTGTTATCTTCAGCGTCAAGATTCTCATCATCCTCCTCCAACTTCAGTTTGTCCATTTCATTCTCGTTCAAGAATGGCTTCAGATTCCTAGCGCCACTTGCGTACACCATCCAGGACTCGTCAGACGCGAGAAACGGGTCTTGCAATAGTTCTCTTGCCGATACTCTCTTTGAGGCAGGCACAAGGCATTTCCCGATGAATCTCTGTGCCTCCATGTCTTCAACTCTGTAAAAAGCTCCTGGTAGCTTTCCCTGGAAATAAAAAACATTACAAGGCTCATGTTTGGTTCAACTGATACTCACACAGATCGAAAGACATACCGCAACAACTTTCTTGTAAATCTGCGCTGGATTTTTGCATTCACTATAGGGAAACTCAGAGGTGATCATCTCCAAAAAGCACATACCAAAGGAATAAACGTCAATGAGTTCATTATAATTCTCCTCGTATAGTTCTGGAGCCATGAACTCGGGAGTGCCTAACGCAAAAAAAAGAAGCAGAAACTTAGTCTAAGCAAACAGCAAACGATCTTGGACAAAGTGAGAACAGTCATTTTTTGCTACATACCGATGACGCTAGTGGCAGGGTGGCAGTCCCGGAGCATTCTTGCAAGACCAAGATCGCCTATTTTGACTTGACCAAGATGGCCATTAACAAAGATGTTATCACACTTAAGGTCTCTATGGATCACAGGAGGGTCGTGGCCGTGGAGATAAACAAGCCCTTCCAAGATCTGCCGAGCCCACGACTTGATTGCTCGAATATCTATCCGCAAGTACTTATTCTTGTACCTACACAAGAAAAAGGGACACGTTGATACAAATTTGAGTAAATCTTTTTAGAAGAAAAGGTATTTACTGTCGTAGGGTCCCAGAAGTGAACAACTCGGTGATGAAGTTGAGAGTATGGGACTGAACATCGATCCAGGAAGTGTAGAAACGAATGATAGATTTGTGGTTCAGAGTGCTGAGAAGATGAACTTCGGAGTAGAGTCTCTGTAGATCAACAGAAGAACGTAGAACCTCTTTTAGCTTCACCTGGCTCCACGCTACTTCTATTCCCAGCATCTCGTCGATTGCTTTGTACACTGTTTTCATAGCTCCTCTTCCAAGAACTTCTGCAAACTGTTCCAGAGTATAAAACCAACTGTTACAAAAAAAGGTATTGATTCGTGAGCGTAAGAGTCTGTCTTTCCTACTACTTACACGTCCATAGCGACCAGTCGGATCGGTTTCAACGTACTCTGAAACTTGATTCCTGCTCATGGTTGACCAGAAACTGGGTTGATGCTCCTGCCAGAGATGTTTGAGACGATGAGCTAATATCTGGAGATCCCAAAAGTCGTACTATTACTTCTTATTCTACTTCAAAAGAGGCGTCAGCAGACAATATGCTGAACAGTATCTGGCCTGAATCACATAATATAATGAATAAATAAATACAAGAGAGAGCCTCAACGTTGCTTGCATCACATGTATTACAGATAAATCATTTATTTTCATTGACCCAATTGTAAAATATAAATAAGAGAGAAAAAAAAAGAAATCTTAGTTGCTAATTAAAGATTCTCGAACCATAGCATTGACAAAAACCATCAAACGTGCATAATTTTGATAAAAAAATAAATGGCTAAATATGCTAAAGAGGAGAAAGAATATACCCTGGTTTGTTTTGTCAACCACAAACACAATAAGCAAAGATGATAAAGAGTTAAGAAAAGTGGGGAAATGCGATACTGGGGAAGGTAAGAGTTTTGTTGCTTGAGGAAACTGGCACGATTCAATGGAACACCATTATTAGTTTGGTGGAAACAACAAATGCAATATATTGAAACTAAGGAAAAAAATGAAAACGACAAGAAAAAAGGGGAAAGTCGTCAGAACATAAGTGGGGAACATGACAAAGAGGTACAAGATAGAGACATCACCGTTGAACATTTGTTTTTTTTTGGTTTGTTGGCGGCTACTTCCTTCAGCCCTCCCTGAAGGAGTTGTTCAGGGTTCTGTAATAAACCAGCAGAACGCAATAAATATGCATCAACATATATATTCAATGTTAGTTAGCTTTGTGTGTAAGGAAGGTTAGAATGTTGGCAATCATAAATCAAAATGGATATGTTTATGCATATCTGACTGCTGTTTTGTTGTGGTTTGAAGGTTACTTGACACGTGGAAAAGGAGAGAAAGAGAGAGACAGAGATGGTAGGGAAATGAAGATAAGGATGGAACATATCCCAAACAGAGCAGCCGTATAAGTTTGACAATGATTACAACAAAAGGTTGCCGCCAGAAATATCCAAACAAAGGTTGCAGCCAGAATTATCCAACGAGCATATCATTCTACTTCTGCTCATTCATCGTTAGTTAACATTCACCACAAAATATGTGAAAGACCATTTCTTCACCATCTTCTCCACAGTTGATATGTCACGCATGCAAAGCTTGTTACCACTACCGAACTAAGTTCCTCCATTTATCCTTCAAATCCACCTGCCAAGTTACAATCTTTTATATCACTCACACACACACACACACACACTTCCCCGTATAAATGAATTCAGGTAACTGATGAGTATGAATGTAAACAAAAAGGACGTCCTCACCTCAGTCCTCTCTGCAAATACTGCAGGGTTTGCATTCTTTATAGCTTTCCATGATTTTCCATACCTGCACAACAACAAATTGACAATGCTATAAAGTGCGCCAAGATCAAGATGCATCAGCACTGAATACTGATAACAGAGTCATGGACTTGGTAAAGAGTGTTGCAGCATACTCTTTGACTCCTTCCCTCAAAGCTTCCACTTCTTCAGGCGTCCAGAATTTCTTTGGCCTTCTGGCTGCAGAAATTGCCCTCAATGGGGATACATTCAGAGGTACGGGGGTAGAAAGACGAGGCCGAACTCTTCCAGACCATGTTCCCTGACTGCTCGAACCTTTCTCACTTGCATTATCCTGTTGCTTCACAATTAAACCACAACTTAATGAACCCAAAGAGAACAAACTAATCCAGATCATCTTGAAGGAAAATTATTCACTAACACTCACCGGCGATTCAATATGGTTTTGACGGCTTGCTCTAGTCCTATTAACCCTCGAAGTCGAAGGTTGAGGAGTGACATCTACGGAGTGGTCAACTGCATCGTTAGGTTCTTGTACTTGCCTAGTGGAAGAAGGGTCGACTCCTCGTTGAATCTCTAACAAGTAATCCTTCAGCTCCGTAGCAGCCATTTCGTCCCCCTTATCAAGACTTTCCTCATGTTCCTCTTCTTGTCCATCCACTGTCCGCTCCTCCTCTGATGCATATCGTTCATTCACCTTATCCTTAGCGTTATCAATGTTGTCACTCTCCAAACGCCTAGTGCTTTCATTAGCAGCAGCACTTGGATCGCCATCTAAGTTGTCCCCAGCCTTGCGCTTAAGAAACATCCTCTGAGCTGCTGATTCAAGAGAGCTACTCCCAAGCACTTCCCACTGCTCTTTAAGAAGCTGAGTGAGAAAAGAGATGGCAGTGTACCTAACGTTACTCTCTCGAATCCGCTGATACACCTCAGGATCCTCAACAGCCTTCTCCAGATCAGTCTCCCATCTCAACAACTCATCCCCCACCAAACCGCTCCCACTCTCCTTCAAACCCCCAATCCTTTCCCTCCATATCCTCTCGAGAGCGTCGGTGAACAAACCCTCCGAAGCGGACAACGGCCACATGAATCTAGCCGTGCACTCAGCAGCCGTCCAGCAATAAGCAGACTTGTGAGACTCCGTGATAACCGGACGAAGCTTCTCGAGGATCTCGAGTAGGTCAAGCGTCCCCTCGTCGACGCTTCCTCGGATCAACGAATCGGATAAGTCCCGCAAAACGGAAGATACCTTGAGGTTGAAGCAATCGGGGGAATCTCCGAATCTCAGCGCCGAGAGCAGGTTGGTAGGAGAAACCCTAGGATTGTGTTGACGACGGATGAGAAACTCGGCAACCCATTTGTCGATAACCTCCATTAGTCGAAACTTCTGAGATCAAAATTGCACCTTTTCGTTTAGTTTCCCAAAAGATGAAAGTTTCGCAATTTCGCCGGAGAAGAAGATGAATAGCTCGGAACAGCGGTTTTCAGATATTTTGTCGGAATAGAAACGGTTTCAGATAATATGTATAATGGGACTTAAGTTGGGCCTTAATATGGACCTTAAGATGGGCCTTCAGATGAGCCTTTAGATGGGCCTGAAGTGAAAGATGATATTCGAAATGGATGGCAAATAATTGACAAAATGTCGTTTACCTGAGCCTTATCCACAGATTCGCCAATTCTCATTCATTCGATCTCTCTCTCGCTCTCTCTGACTTGGCGCGTCTTTTCCACAGAGTTTGTGTATGTGCGATAATGGCCATGGCAGAGCTTTCAACTCCCAAAACGACGTCGCCGTTTCTCAACTCTTCTTCGTCTGGGCTTCGCCTCTCCTCCAAGTTGCATCTTTCAAACCAGTTTCGACATCTTCTTCTTCTGCCTCCACCTCTCCACGCAACTCCCACCTCCAAAATATCTTGCTCTGTTTCTCAGAAGTAATGTCTCTAAATTGCTTTTTTCACTCTGTTAAAGTTTCAACCTTTATCTGATCATATGCTTGTTTTTTTTTTGAATATGTTGATCATAAAAGTAACCAAGCACCTGTAGCGGTTCAAGATAATGGGTCGGTGAAGACGAAGAAAGAGTGTTTTGGAGTGTTCTGTCTTACCTATGACCTTAAAGCTGTAATCTTTACTTTCCCCCTGTTTCAGTAAATCATAGATGTATATGAGAGTGGAGATAATCCTCTGCTTCACATGAATATGATATAGTATTATGTATAAATCTGCAATACTCTTGATTTAGAGATGTCATGTGTGTGCGGGTGTTTACAGGAAGAGGAGACGAAATCATGGAAGAAGATGATCAGTATTGCTGTTTCAGGTGCTGCAGGAATGATATCTAACCACCTTCTCTTCAAAGTAAGTTATCTTTATTTATTACATATACTAATCATTGGTGTTTAATCTTTATCTTATCATGTAACCTTGCATATCTGTATTTAGCTTGCTTCAGGTGCAGTGTTTGGACCAGACCAACCCATTGCTTTGAAACTTCTCGGATCAGAGAGATCAATCCAAGCTCTCGAAGGCGTTGCAATGGAACTCGAGGATTCTTTGTTCCCGTTGCTGAGAGAAGTTGATATAGGAACAGATCCATACGAAGTGTTCCAAGATGTGGAGTGGGCTCTTCTGATTGGTGCAAAGCCTCGAGGCCCTGGAATGGAACGTGCTGCATTGTTGGATATTAACGGACAGATATTTGCTGAGCAGGGCAAAGCTCTTAACGCAGTTGCTTCTCCTAACGTCAAGGTCCTTGTAGTGGGGAATCCTTGCAACACCAAGTATGCTACATTCCCTTGCTTCTCTTCTTCATCTCTTAACTCAACATCTTATGTATACTTTTTTTTGTACTCTTCTATTCAGCGCCTTGATTTGTCTTAAAAATGCTCCCAACATTCCTGCAAAGAACTTCCATGCTCTCACGAGGTTGGATGAGAATAGGGCCAAATGCCAGGTACCAGCACATATGTGATTAATATGCATTTTTTTACATTCATATGACTGAAAATTTTCATTGTGCACAGCTTGCTCTTAAAGCTGGCGTCTTCTACGACAAAGTCTCTAATATGACCATATGGGGAAACCACTCCACTACACAGGTTTGCCTTAACTTGGTCTAGTGTCCTTCATTGTTTCTCTATATCTTTGGATGTTTTTCTCTTATTTCTTATGAGGTGAAACAGGTGCCAGACTTCTTGAATGCCAGAATCAATGGCCGGCCCGTGAAGGAGGTTATTACAGATCACAAATGGTTAGAAGAGGGGTTTACTGAGAGTGTGCAGAAGGTAACATGTCGCTTCTTGTGATGATTTTTCTTTTTTTTTTTCTTTTTTGCAATGGGAGACAAGACTGAGTAAGTTTCTTGTGCGTTTGTGTTTACAGAGAGGTGGTTTACTGATTCAGAAATGGGGTCGATCTTCGGCTGCTTCTACAGCTGTTTCCATTGTTGATGCTATAAAGTCTCTTGTAACTCCTACTCCTGAGGGTGACTGGTTTTCGACTGGGGTACCATCTTCTTTTTTTACACGCATTTTGATAACACAACAAGATAGATTGGTTCAGACTTTGATAGTGTTAATTTTTTTTAGGTGTACACAAATGGCAATCCTTATGGTATTGCTGAGGACCTTGTTTTCAGCATGCCATGCAGGTCAAAGGTATGTTTCTATCCTTCATACTTTTAAAAATGTTTTTCTCTAGTGGTAACTCTCAAAATTGTGTTTTGTTTCCAGGGGGATGGAGATTATGAACTTGTCAAGGATGTAGAAATTGATGACTACCTTCGCAAACGAATCGCCAAGGTATTTGCCTTCTTAGAGATTAGTCTTTTGTAGTTTTTTTTTTTGTTTAAATTCCTGAAACTGAGACATGAAAACATTGCAGTCGGAAGCAGAACTGTTGGCTGAGAAGCAATGTGTTGCACACCTCACTGGAGAGGTATGTATCAATCTTTGTCTATTCAAATAAAACCTGTTTTAATAGAAAGCTAACCTTTAGTTGCTTCATGGATGTATGTATCAGGGCATTGCCTTCTGTGATCTTGGTCCAGTAGATACTATGCTTCCTGGTGAAGTTTGATTTTGGTGAGGGCGTTGAGAATCTCAACTCAAAAGTAAGCATATTATCTTCTGGGTGTTAAGCTGTACAGAGCACACCCACTTTACTCATGTTGATTGGTCGGAATAAGTGAATGAACTCTTCTCTCATTTATGTGTGATTTTACTTGAGAAATCCATCAAAAGTCATATACAGTAGTGTTTGTAAACACCTGCTTTATTTTTAGTTCCAAACACACAAACTATGTAATGCATATCTAATGTCAAACACACAAACTTTTCCCAAATCTTTTGAGTTTTTTTTTCTTTTCTTTTCACCGAACTAAACCCACAACAGCTTTCTCTATATGTGAAATAGTAAAACACAAAACAAAGTTACAAAGTGTATATATGCTATATACATCTGAATCAAGAAGAGAGAATGGAGGATGGTCTTGTTGGTAGATGCCCTGAAAAGTCATTGCGTAGTCTCTTACACTCATCTTTGTAGTACACAAGTGAAGAACAGAGTTGTCTTATCACTTCCCTCTTCTCTTCTGCTACCTCTTCTACCTCCTTCCTCTGCTTCTCCACCTCCTTCTCCATCTCTACCGTCCTACTCTCTTTTGCTTTCATTTCATTCCCAAGCAGACTCATCTCTGACTCTAGCTCGTTCACCTTTTTGATTACTGTCTCTATGCATCTCTCTTTCTCTGCCTTCTCCACTGTCAGCACCTCCATTTCTCCCTTCAGCCTTTCCTCCTCTTCCACTCTCTCATTATCCACTCTTCTTATCTCGTCTTCAAGATAACGCACTTGAGCTTCCAGCTCCTTGAACTGCTCATCTCTGCGTGTTTTCTCCTCCAAAAGCTTTGATATCTCGGCTTTCACCTGTGCCTTCTCCGGGAATATCTTCTCTTCTGCGTCAGACAAAGCCGTCTTCAGATCCCTGATCTCATGATCTCTACCTGCTAAACTCGATTTCATCATGGAGACTCTATCTTGCAGCTTCCCAACCTCTCTTCTATCCGCAGTAGACTTGCTTTTCCACGCTCCGATCTCTTTCTGAGCCGAGTCAAGCAGGCTCTGCAGGCTCTTTAGCTTTGCTTCATCACACCTGCTCCTCTCGACTTCTTTTCTCATGTTACCGTTTTCTTTCTCCGCCTCCCGAAGCCTCAGGGTTGTGACCCTCAGCTCTTCAGGCAGAGTTTCAACGTCCATGTCTTGTGCTGCCGCCTCTTCATCATCCAACTCTGATGGCAAGTATCTAGCGAGCTGGCTCTTTAACATGTAGATTTGGTCTTCCGAGCTTTGTATCTTCTCGTTTGCATCTCTCAGTTCTTGCTCGCAGGCAGCGAGTTTGGCAGGATAATCAACAAACTCACTCTTCACCCTCGTCATCATCAAGCTCTCAGTGTTTCCTTCAAGCTGCATCCTTACTCTCTCCTTAGCTTCACGTAGCTCAAGATCAAGATCAGCGACCCTCTTAGTCAAATACTGAAAGTCAGAGCCAACGCTGACATAGCCAGGGTAGTTAGTCACAGAAGAAGAATCATCAGACTCGAGTTCAGAATCAGTCACAGAAGCAGAATCATCTCCGTCTTTGTTGTAAACATCAGAGGGAAGTCCTCCTCCTCCAGAGCCAAGGAAGTAGTCAAAGCCAGGAGCACGGCGAGAAGGAGGACGGCTTAACCTATTATTAAGCTCGGCGGTGATGTCAGAGGAGGAGACATCAGAGAAGCCAGAGCCCTGTGACTGAAGCTCTAAGGGAGAGGTTTTCCTCAGCTCTCCGGTGATGTTCTCGTACCGCTCGGCTAGAGAACGGTACATACGGTGAAACTCATCGACGAGGGTGAGAAGCTCGGGTCTCTTTTGGTAATACATCTCTGCCTTCTTGGCAAATGAATCTGCATCTTCTTCTATTAACTTCACCATCTTCTTTACGCTCCTGTCCATCTCTGAACCACACAAGAAAACATTCATGATTATGAAAAGACTATCCCCACCTAACTTTGTAACCATAAGAAGCTAATTGAACACATGATTAAACAGGACAATGGACTACTCACCATCGAGATTGGTCTCGAGCCACTTTGAGTTCTTGAGGCCGATGTGACTATCCCACCACCATAGATGTGACTTTGTGGATTCTGCTCGCTTGATAGTACTCTTCTTGGAACGAATCTAACAAAAATCAAGAAACGAGAATTGATTCTTGTTAATTAGTATAAGAAAAAAAGAAAAGACAAAAACTTCTCTTTGGTTTGTTTTTTGGATGTTACCAGATCATAATCCATGGCTGCAAAAAAATCGATGGACCCTATGAGAAAGCTGGAAGCACACAAGAGACAATCATGAGAGACAATGTGAAAAGACGACTTCCTTTCTTTCTGAAAGACAAATAATACCAAAAAAAACGTCGGTCTCTTTTATTCTTTTTTCTCCTCAAAAGGATTGAGAGAGAGAGAGAATCATGAGAATTTGCAAATACTTATACAGAGAAAAGGACAAGGAACAGAACCTGACAAGAAGTAGAAGATGTTGTGAGGCTTGGAAGGGAGGTTAAGCAGAGAGGGAGATGATTGATGATGCAAGGAGCCTTTTCAGATTGTTTGAAGAAAACAAAATTGAAAAATTAAAAGTCATAAGATTTTATACACTTATTACCTTTAAGACAACAGATATTGCGGACAAAGTATTTAGCAATAATACGTGGCCAAGTGATTGGTTGTCTGTCTGTAAATTGTTTATGTATTCAATACGTAATCTTTGGGACTAATTCCATAGTGCCCATGTGGAAATGATACAAGAGGTTTATAATGAGGATTAGGGGTTGTAATTTGACCACTCTCCCCCCACTAATCAAACTGATTATTCATAAAAGGCATGGTCATCCAAGACTATTTATTATGTAGCCATTCTCACACATACTTGAAGTTGAAGGTTAATCACTCAGTCAAAATATCAATTTTTGCAGACTTTGAATATTTTAAAATTACCTTTTACGTCTAAAAATCTGGAGTGTTTATATTCTTAATGCAATCAGGAAGACTTTTTCAGGGTTTAGGGAAAAAGTAATGGTGTTATATGTTTGTCTTAAGACTCAAAAGGCCAACACAAAATTGTATTTTTGTGGCGCTCCACGTAGGTTTTCCTTTGACAATGCATTAGAAATTACATGTTTTGCAATTTAAATAATTTATTTTCTTATGATGTGTGTGTGTCAGCACCTGATTCAGAGTTCCAACTGCTGACAGCCACACAACACTTTTCCAGAAATGATTTTAAAACAAAATGTAATTGTTTTAGTTATTACTAAATCATTTAAAATAAATTTATCTTTTGTTTGGTCAACAAAATGAATTGATCTAATTACATGTATAATCTACTACAACAGCTAGATTCAGATAATTTAAATTCTTAAGTTGGCCAACCGGATCAGCCGATAGGGTTTATCAAAAAAAAAAAAATTCTTAAGTTAATGCAATTAGAAAATACTATCTTACAAATCTTTTTCTTTTGTTTTAGTCAAATCTAGCAAATCTTATTGTATTAATTACTGTAAGAATCATAGAACAAAAATTCAAACATATTAGATTGTTTTGGTCCATCCGGTACAACATTTCAATTTTTTTTAAAGAAAACCTGGTTTGAAAAAATTATGGTTTGGTAAATATAAACTTTAACAAACTTCTTTGTACACAATCTTTAATACCTAACTATTTTCTTCAAAACTGAATACTATCAATTAAAAACTTTATACTAGTGGAATTGTGATGTGGACTCCTGAGTATAAGGAGATTACTCATATATTCAAACAAAAAGCACACAGATATTTTTCATAAAGAATCTAAAAAGTTGTAAGATCTAAAAAATCGAAAGGTTATATAGGAGCAAGAAAAATTAATGTAAAACTGTAAATGTCGCCCGTCTCGCTTTGGTCCTCTTGTGCAGAAGTGTAAATGTTCAGAGGTGTAAGTGGGGCTCTAAAGTTGCTCCACTTGGTAAGCTATATAAGAAGATTTGAAGATAAGTGAGAAGCATTTTGTGTTTGTGGATGGTGCCGGGATTGATGCTATTACCTGGTGCTTACTCTTGGACCATGCCTTTGCCAAATTTCAGGCACCCACTACTTTTTTTTAAATAAAAATGTAACTGTAGAAAGCTAGAAGAGTGAGACTCAACACAAACCCAAAAAATTAGAGATGCAACTTAGCTAATATATATGTTACACTGCCACCGTTTTCTTAAAAATTGAACTGTAAAGGCTGAGTAACTAAAGAAAACACAAACATGTGTGAACTTGAGCTTCATAAATCAGAGATGCAACTTAGCTCATACATTAAACAGGCAAATCCACGTCCATTTTAACAGCACGCATACTCTGCTTCCCATCTCTGCTTTCTCCTCACTTGTAGAACTCAAAGTCCGTGTCTGGCTTCTTCACATTTGAGCGGTAACCCTTCTCGAAATCCTTGGGTAGTATCACATATCTGTTCTTACGCACCGCATGCATTCCAGCTTCCTGGCAGATTGCTGCTATCTGCATTGTTTCAACATAATATCGAATTAGTGTGTTACTTGATATCTATCATCTTTGGTTGCACAATACTCAATGTAAGGATTTTCATGCAATCATTGTAGGGTCAGTTTCCATCAACATAACTACCAAATAAAGTAAATCAAACCACCTAACTGACAGGCTGTGTTTTAAGCATTATCTCACGTGCACATTTCTTAGAAAACCATTAGGTGGTGATATAGAAACAATGGAGAGGCTATATAGTATATATAAAACTCTAGTGGGGAGCATATAAAAGTAAGCTAACCTCAGCAGCGCTAATTTTATCAGGACGTGAAACATAGTCTTCCAAGTCAACCTCATCGCTGAGGTTCATTTTGGCGGTGCATACCTACACAAGGAGAAAAAAAAGTCGGTAAAACATAAACTGTAACAGACCTAAATGTGTTGTCTTAAAAGAATGTGATCAAACTTTGTTATAAGAAACGTTTTAGCTTCAAATCTCTTTCAGTAGTTGATTCAACGTTCAAGTACTTTTAGTTTTTTAGCTAACCTGGAAAACAAGCCTCTTTTGACGTCTATCAGGAAGGGGGAACTCAATCTTACGATCAAGTCTCCCAGGACGTAAGAGGGCAGGATCAAGCGTGTCTGCCCTGTTGGTTGCCATTATGACCTTGACATTCACGGTCTGGTCAAATCCATCCATCTACATCGAATTCAACAAGACAATTTAGAACACAACTTAACCTGAAACTAACGCATTTATGAGAAGACCACAAGAGAACATTGTTTTTTTTCTTCAATCAAAGTCCATTAGTCTACAGCATAAGATCTGATTTACACCCAAAGAGAACATCCGAATATACAAATTAACTGTTTCCTGTTCTCACCTGATTAAGTAGTTCCATGAGAATACGCTGAACTTCCCTATCAGCTCCAGTTTGAGCATCGAACCTAGCAGTAGCGATGGCATCTACCTCATCAATAAAGATGATAGCTGGAGCATTCTCCTTAGCAAGACGGAAGACATCACGAACCATACGAGGTCCCTGCAAATCAAAGAGCAAGTCAAGCACCAAGTACAATCACCCAATATCAATGAACAAAAGCTATGATTATTTTCAATACCTCGCCGAGATACTTCTGCACAAACTCGGAGCCAACAACCCTGATAAAAGCAGCGGTTGTGTGATTAGCAACAGCCTTAGCTAACATAGTCTTCCCAGTACCAGGAGGTCCATAGAGCAAGACACCTCGTGGTGGGTCAATACCAATCTGTTTGTAAAGCTCGTGGTGGGTAAGTGGCAACTCAACAGCCTCGCGAATCTCCTGTTTCTGAATATCACATCCTCCAATATCCTACAACAACAACATCAAAAAAAAAAGCCAATCCCTTTTCAAAAACCCTAATCAACAAAAAAGCCAATACCTTTTCAAACACCCAAACCCTAATCTACAAAAAGGAGGAGACTTTACATTGTAGGAGACGTCAGGCTTCTCAGATTGACTAAGAAGAGAGATGCTAGAATCTGCCTCAGGCGGCAAGACATCGACGAGGGCGTTTGAGTGACGGTGAAGGGCGACGGAAGCAGAGGGCTTTAGGTCTTCTCTGTTGATGGTGCTGAGGATCCGAACGTAGTAATTGGAGCCAGTGGTGGATCCGACGATGCCGTTGTTCTGATCCACCATCTCCATGAACTGGCCGATCACTAAGGGCACGGATTGGATTCTCTTGACCTCTTCTTGGGCGCGTAAGAGCTCTCGTTTGAGATTCTTTTGCTCGTCTTTCACGTATTCCTCTTGGATGTCGGTGAACTCTAGCTGCCGTTCGAGGGATTTGAGACGGGAGTAGGGATCTTCTTCGTCGGTTGTGGATTGATGATCCATTAGTGGCGGAGATGATTTGGGGTCGAGAACCATCGCTGCGGCCATTGTCGTCTCGTCGGAGAGATATGTGGAGTTTTTGGAGTAGAGAGGAAGAAAAGTGACGATTTTGATACTCGATTTAGAGGGGCCCTCTTATGTCTCTAACTAAGGCCCAACAACTGTCTAAACTATTAAAACTAAACCCTGAGTTTTTTTCTAAATAATTACAGCTTGTACCACTACATTTAAAATAAATAATTGATTCAAATTACAATTTTGCCGGAGAATTTACTTACAAAAAAACTTAACATTTGTGAAAGCACCATAGCATAGTGGTTAAGGTTTAAAGGCTTCTACATCCAGGTCTGTGGTTCGAACCCTAGACTATGCAATTTCTTGCATATTTCAGGAAATCCAGGTTTCAAGTCCCGGAGAGAGCGGTTTATTAATGCAGACAACAAAAGAAAGGCGTGCAAGAGATCTTCAACATGATGCAAGTAAATCGGGCCAGGAGTGAATCTTCATAGGATGGCTCAGGTGACGCAGTTAGGTGTAGATTTTATAAGGCAGATAGTTTGTCGGTTGTCGAATCGTCTTTGTAATCTTTCTCATAATTGCAATGTCATAATAAATCAGCGTTAAAAAAAAAAAATTTAACATTTACGTTTTATTATACATTATAGTTTTATATCTTATACATTAATTATTTGAATTAAAATTTATCAAGACTTGAAATTGGTCGAATGTTAGTGAATCTGACCACTTTAATATACTAAATCAATTATGGTTACAATCTTCTCAAATTCTGGTGGAAATAGTCTCAACTATTTGCTGAAATGTTATTAAACCATAATATTACACTAAAAAGATTGAATTAAATAGAATTATAACTTTTTGACTTTAAACCGATTAGTTCGGTTTACACCTAGATTACAACATTGTCTTTTAAATATTTGTTATATACAATATCAACAACCAGTTAGAAATTAATAGTATAGTCTTAATCATTCAGACTAAATCATGTAGTTATTGAGTATTTATTATAACTAAATTTTCAAAAGTTTTCCACAAAGATATGTACAGATTATTATATACATTTTGCTATAATAAAACGTGATTTACTCCTAAATTAAATACTTAGTTATGTTCCCTAAAATCAAGTGTAATTAATTATAAATCTAACCTCCCATAATATAATTTCCAATAGTTTATGAGTTTAAATACAAATCGATTATATGGCAATTAATCAAACGTGATTCTATTGAAATCAAACATTCCAATTTCCAACATTAATATTACCTTAATTCTAAACTGTTTATTTATGTTTTTAAGTATTGTATGTTCCTCATTTATTTTCAATATAAAATAATATGACAGACATATAAAATTAAAAAAGAAAAAAATATTTACCATAATATATTTGTTTTAGAAAAATAAATGTATTAGTATGCACAAGGATATTAAATGGTTAAATTTATAAACAAATACAATATAAAAATGGTCAATATAGTAAAAATGATCAAATGTATTTAGATATCATTTTGGTTAATTTAGCAGCTAACCACAATATTAACAACCAGTTCATTTAAAAATATATTTAATCTATCTGTAAATCATAACTAAATCACAATATCATCTTTTATAAGTAAAAAACATCTGTGCAGATCTAGTTCATCTTAAAACAACTGTTGTTTATATACTTTTAAAGTTCATATATTATATAAATATGGAATAAAGGAGAAATTAAATTAGACTATAGCGTTTTTTTCTTAAACTCAGTTTTCGACAGTTGACATAGTCTTCCATTCGATGAAAATTTAGTTTTTTCTTAAACTCAGTTTTCGACAATTGACATGGAAGTTGAAAACAGAAACAACGATCATAATAATCATTTAAAAAGTACATTAAAAATTGCTATAACATTTCATTTTCACCTATAAATATATGCACATGTATTCAGGATATCTCTACACACTTCAGATACAAGAAACCCACAGTAAAATTGAAGCTTTCTTTTTTCGTCATTCTTGTAGAGTTTGGAGCCGGGATCTCTGTTTCACAGTGCTGCTAACTTTCTCTTTCTTGAGTACAAGAGTAAGTTGTTTGGTTTCGTTGTTTTCCTTTCTCGGTTAATTAACTAGTCATCATCTTCTTACTTGTTACGATATCTAATCCGATACGTTATATGCTTATATATACATGTATATATATAAGTTATATAAATATTATATTGTATATAATTTTATAGTATTTTTATTTACTAAATTTACTAAGTTATTTATTAGAATTTTAAAATTAATAAATTTTATTTGTAATAAAATATTATTATTATTTTATCTTACCTTGGGATTTTTGATTTATTTTATCATTTTTAATTTATTTTTAAGGATCGAATCGGATATCCGGTAAAAATCTAAATTTTTCTGGATATCCGGAATACAGAATATTTGGGTGGCTATGATTGAATCGGATCGAATAATTGATTATTCTGACAAAATAGATCAGATCAAGATATCTCCAAAAACTCAGATATCTGATTCATTTCCATCCTTACATCTATATGTACAAACGCAAAAGTGTAGCTGTAACAATAACTAATGTACGGCAGAATGACAATTATATTTAAAAAAAAAATTTCAACATCAGTTTAATGTGAAGATTAGAATATCTAGTTACTTCCTCAACACGTGGCACCTAAAAAAAAAGATAACACGTGAAGATGTGAAAGAACATGCAGAAAAATTCACCTGATATTTTTTTTCTGTTCTTGACAATAGATGAGAGAGCTTAATCACACACACACATATATATATATATATATATATATATATATATATATATATATATATAATATATATATATATATATAATTATAGTTCTTTTTGGTTTATGATTTTTTTTAAAAAAATTAGAGAGTTTAATCACATATATAGATGTGAATAGTTATAGTTCCTTTTGGTTTATCATTTTTAAATAGTAAAATTAATTATTCATAAAATTTGAAATAATATTTCTACAAATATTTTTGATTAGAATTTGAAGTAAGAGAAAGTATTATTAAACACTCTCTTATGATTTTTTTTTTATGTTTAAGATTTTAGAAAAGGACAACTATGATCAAATAATTACTATCAAATTTTTTACAATATATTTTCTTTATAAACTTAGAAAACGAAATTAGTATTAAATAAATTATTTGATAAATATAATTTTGTTTAAAATTTTAAAAATAAAAAATTAGGGAAAATTACCATTAAATAATTCTAAACATACAATTAAAAAACTATATCAAATAATATTTTACAATTATCTTTTGTTTTGGATTTTATAAAAGGAAAATTAGTATTAAATAAGTTATTATACAAATATTTTATTCTTTAGGATTTTTTAAAAGGAAATTTTCTAGAAAATTACAATTAAATAGTTTTTAAAATTAAAATTTACTAAATATTTTGAAAATTATTTGTTCAAAATTCGTCTTTTATTTTATTAGTATATATTTTTAATCATGAGATATTCTAATACATGTCACAATATTAAAAAAAATTACTATCAAATAATATTTTGCGATTACATTTTGTTTAAGATTTAAAAAAATGAAAATTCCTATATATTTAATTTATAACAAAAATCGTTTTTATTATCTTACTATATTTATTTTTAATTATGAGATAGTTTTACACATATCACAATTTTAAATATATAATTGTCATGTGTCACAATCATGAACCAAGCTTATTATAGTATTTTACAAATTATTTTTCAAATATTTTTTTTTGTTTAGGATTTTACAGGAAAATTTATAAAATAATATTATTAAATAATTTTTAGAATTTCTTTTTTTACTATGAAATAAATTTCAAAATTACTATATTCAAAATTCATTCTTTTTTTATTTTAGTATATATATTTTATATCATTATAATTTTTAACCTATTTCACAATATTAAAAGGAAAATTACTATCAAATAATCTTATACAATTATCTTTTGTTTAGAATTTTAAAATGGAAATTACTATTAGGTAATAGTAATACTTACATTAAGTTTTAACAAAATTTGTTTTTGTTATTATCTTAGTATATATATTTTTAATGATGAGATAGATTAATACATGTTGCAATCTTAAAAAAAATTATTAACACATATCACGATCATGTTAATTACTAACTTTGAAGAAACAAGATTTATATAATAAGATACTAGGTGTTTTTCCCGCACATGCGGGCATAAATTCCTTATAAATACTTATTAGTTTATGTCTTATTAAACTAAAATCAGCATAATAAATTATTATTTATGTTTTTTAAATAGTTAAATCAAACATCAATATTTATATATGTCAAATATTTTTTTATCAAAATATATACTTATTAATGTGTTAAGTTTTTTTAAAACACTCATATCTTAGAGATAGTTTAGAAAATATTTTTAGATAGTTTAGAAAATATTTTTATATTTTGTTGGTTGATTAATATTTAATTATAAATTGTTTTGTATCTTAATTTTTTTTTTACAAAAAAAAATAAAAAATATTTTTTTCAAATAGGCACACAATATATATATATGTAAATTTAAGAATTATCTTTTTTTTATTACAATATATTTGTAATCAATTATTTAATATAGCATATATCATATAAACTTTATATCATTAAAGTAAAATTCGTTTTTATTTATGTATAAATTCATTAAGGGTATTATTTAAATTAATAAATTAGTGAATAGTTAGAAACTAATAATAAATCAATAACCTATCTAAAAGTATAAAACCTGATAAAAATATGACAAATAAAAAAAACTAATATAATATATAAATTTAATATTAATAAAATAAAATTCGTTTTTATTTATATACAAGATTCATCAAGGCTACTTTTTAAAAATTAATAAATTAGTGACTCAGCTAAAAAAATAAAATAGATAAATGATATAATTTAGCTTAAACTTAATAAAAACATGACAAATAAGAAAAAATTAACTAAAATCATGGAGAACATGACAAATAAGCAAAATCACTTCATAAATAATAGTATAGATTATAATTTTTAACCTATTTCACAATATTAAAAGGAAAATTGCTATCAAATAATCCTTTGTAATTATCTTTTGTTTAGAATTTTAAAATGAAAAATTTACTATTAGGTAATAGTAATACTTACAATTAAGTTTTAACAAAAAAAACTTTGTTATTATCTTATTATATATATTTCTAATAATGAAATAAATTAACACATGTCACAAATCTTTAAAGTTTTTATTAACATATGTCACGATCATGTAAATTACTAACTTTGAAGAACCAAGTTTTATACAATAAGATTTTACTGAGTTTGAGAACTCATAAGTTGAAGAACATTATGAACCTAGATATGGATGCTCACCGACTCTAGAAGACGAAGACCATGTCTAGTGGGCTCCTATAATGATAAAGATTGGCCCACTTAAACTCTTAAAACCCAAACCGAAATCTCACGGAAATAAACAGTACATGTGTCGTTGTTTCCTTGCCCGATTTTCTGACGTGGTAGAAAGAGAAGATAGTTAAAGTGTTTTTTATAGTAATATAAATAAAAATTGTATATTATGTTTCTTTAAAGTAATCAATTTAAATATATTATATTTAAAATAAAAAATTGTTTTTTAAATGGTTTATAAAATTTCTGACGGAATATGTTCGTCGGAAATTTCTGACGGAATATTTTTGAAAATATATCCGTAAGAATTTGGTCAGAAATTTGTCATACTGTCTAACTAAATTCCGACAAAATGAAAACGACTATTTTTTTCGTCGGAAATTGATCACAAATGGCTTATTCCGACAAAAGTTCGACAAAATCCTCGATAAGATTTCACATGTTTTCTTGTAGTGTATTGTGAACTGAGAATTTCAAATCAACAACACACACATGCAAACAAACAAAGAAGGATCAGTTGCAGATTTATCTACTAGCTTAGGCTCTTCTTGAGCATACAGTTGCAGGTAAATCTACTAACTCAGGTTCTTCTTGAGCTATCAATGGATCCATTTTGCTAGATCACTATGTGAAAGAAAGGATCAGAATGGTGATTTTCTTAGTGTTGTATTGTTGTTGATGGTGAAGCAAATGGCAATAAGAAACCTTATTCATCATATTATTTTTTCACCCATAAGATTCACTCAAATCTAAACAATCAATAATTCAATAACATCAATAGACATTTATATATAGTCTCTATGAAAAACCAAAGTAACTTGTTACACTTATTAAGGATTTGGTTGATGTTCATATTGCGTAACAAACAAGTCTCTAACATCCTCTGTTTTGGTAGATAAGCAGAAGAAACTCAGCATGTTTAAGCCGTAGCTATAGCTGTAAACTGGGCGTGTCCACGTCCATTAGCCCGTATCCATTTGTCCATTTATTGTTTGTGGACAAAGAGTGACCATGTCCATTAGAACCATATCCATTAAGAACCATATCCACTAAAATCCATATTTTTATGGGCTGTCATAGAGTCCATAATAGACCATATAAGAAAACTTTAGATTTTAATTTATAAGCTTATAATTATATATACAAGTTCGTAAAATTAAAATCAATCCATAAATACAACAATATATTAGTTCACAAATACAACAATTTTGGTTTTCGCAAGAAAACTTGATTTTGCGGTTTTAACGGAAAAATTCGATTTTATGATTTTGGCGGAAAAATCTGATTTTCCGGTTATAGCGGGAAATCCCGATTTTGCGGTTTTGGCAGGAAAACTCAATTTTGCAGTTTTGATGGGAAAATCGATTTTGCGGTTTTGGCCGGAAAACCCGATTTTATGGTTTTGGCAGGAAACCCTGATTTTACGGTTTTGGCGGGAAAACCCGATTTTTCGGTTTTGACGGGAAACCCCGATTTTATGGTTTTGGCGGGAAAACCCGATTTTGGGGGAAAACCCGATTTTACGGTTTTGGCGATTTTACGGTTTTAGCGGAAAACTCGATTTTTCGATTTTGGCGAGAAAACTCAATTTCCCGGTTTTGGGGGAAAAACCAATTTTACGGTTTTGGCGATTTTACGGTTTTAGCGGAAAACTCAATTTCCCGATTTTGGCGGGAAAACTCGATTTCCCGGTTTTAGCGGAAAAATCCGATTTCTCTGTTTTGGCGAGAAAACTCGATTTCTCGGTTTCGACGGGAAAACCCGATTTTACGGTTTTAGCGGAAAACTCGATTTCCCGATTTTGGCAGGAAAACTCGATTTTTCCGGTTTTGGCGGGAAAACTCAATTTTTCGGTTATGGTGGGAAAACTCAATTTCTCAATTTTCGCGGAAAACCCCGATTTTACAGTTTTTGCGATTTTACGATTTTGACAGAAAAAATTCAATTTCCCGGTTTTGGTGAGAAAACACGATTTCTCGGTTTTGGTAGAAAAACTCAATTTTTTTTTTGAAACCCTAGATTTTTTTTGTCCATTGGACAACCCATGTCCATGAAACCCAAAACCCGTAAAGACCATTTTTTAAATGGTCATCCATATTTTATCCATTAATAACCCATGGAAAAAATGGGTGTGTCCATATTAAGTCCATTTAAATATGGACGTGGACGACCAATGGACGACCCGCCCATTTGACACCTATAGCCGTAGCAGCGCTGCACATGAGTGGACTGCTACAGGCTATGCCACAGGACTGCCCACCCTTTGACAGGTACTGCTGATGATACTCCTCAGCTCTGTAGAATTTCTTAGCAGGTAAAATCTCAGTCATGATCTTACTCTCCATTTGTTGCTGGTGAAGTTCCATTGACTCCGCCGCTAGTTTCTCCTGCTCAGGTGTGTAGAAGTATATCCCTGATCTGTATTGGGTTCCCACATCTTTTTCCTGATCACAGTTCAAGAAATTAGCCACGATAAACTACATGTATTATGTATATGTTAATATCCCTTCACACGTCAAATGTTACACGATTTGGTATTGCAAAAGAATTGAATAACTAACAGAATAAAATAAAAAGATAAGTATTGATTGTTTGTGTTATGTATTCAGTTTGAAGTTTTCAAAAAAGTTGTAGTAGCTTTTTTTTCTGACTAAAAAAAAAGTTGTAGTATTTTCACATCTTTATTATGAAACCTTAGAATGACAAATCAACAACAGAAAAAAAAAAGTCTTTATTCGTATAACGTACCTGGCGATTCAAGGTGGTGGGGTCATGCCTAGACCAGAAGACGTCAAGCAAAGACTCAAAGTTGCACTCTTTGGGTCATACCGAACCCTGACAACCTCTGCATGGTTCGTTGTGTTCGTGCAGACATCATCGTATGAAGGATTGTGGAGGGTCCCTTGGGTGTATCCCACCTCCGTATGAGTCACACCGGAGACTCTCTGAAACGCCAGCTCCACGCCCCAGAAGCATCCAGCGGCGAACTGCGCAAACTCATTTCCCACCGCCGGAGCGTCATTGTCGTTTCCCTGAGTGATAGCAGAAAGATTCATGGCGAAGTTTTCTAGAGAGAATATATTAGAGTTTATTTTTTTTACTTTTTTTAGAAAAGAGTTTATGTATTTGCATCTAGATAAACTCCATACATGACCTATATATACCACCTGTATAGTTAACCACATAGTGTATATACTGTGTAAATCCGGCCAGATACACGATCTATAAATAACACATGTATAGTTATCATTAAAGACAATATTAGAGTGTATATACAATGTACTTCCGTCCAGATACACTCCATATATCTATATATATATAAAGAAGACCCCTACTCTCTCCTAAAGGCCTCCACATCAGATCCAGCGTGGAAATAGGATCTCTACCGTACCGCCACGTCAGCAGCGCAGCGTTTCATTTAACTGCGAGATTTGTCGAGTTGGGCTTCAACTGGGCTTTATCGTGCGCTGATCTTCTTCGACGCTAGGCCCAGCGACACCATCTTCTACAGAAACCCTAAACAACGCTCTCTTCGTGTTCTTCGTCTGAGTCGATCGGCGCAGCGACCGTGTAGATTCCGTAACTGTTTGTTTGTCTTAAATCGTCTTTAATCCCCATTCTGTAACTATCTGTTTGTCTTAAATCGTCTGCTAGATCGTGTATAAATATGATGGTAATCTCACCGATGTGAACAAAAAGCGCCGTAGCTACAGAGCCGGTTAACAACCCCCGTAATAGGCTTAGACAGAGATGCCTCCAGCTCCTCGATACACATGGTTTGTGCTTCTCTTCCTCTCCTTCTTCTTACTAATCTATCTGTAGTTGTTTGGGATTGTTTGTTCTTAGACTAATTTTGACTTCTCCAGTGAAGTTCAGAGCCGACGGATCTGGTTTGTCGTCGTATTCTTCTGGGTCACAGCAGAAAGATGATTGAGAAGTTCCATCTTATTGGTAATTTAACTTTGCCATTTTGCACGTTTGATGATTGTTGTGAATAATTGTTCATGTTTATACATTCCCACCGTTCAGTCTTCCTTTTTAGATTTTGTTAATCATTTTTCACTGAGAATTTTAGCAAACTTTGATAATTTCGCTGTTAATTATTTCTGTTTTTATATCTGAAAGCGGCACACCAGCCTAACCTGAAAGCGGTTCGGTCTAGAAATAATGAAGGAAAGACGAGGATAGAGTGGTTGAGAAGAATGAAGGTCTGCCTCAGGCTTTGTTGGGAAGCTACAATGATCGTGCAGTGCATCTTCACGCTTCTTCTATAGGTATTTCCTCAAGTTTCAATCTTTTATCTCTCTCACACGTCATTTTTATCATTCAAAGGTTTTTAAAATTCTTTTTGTAATAAAAATGGAATGAAGGACTGTGTTAAAATTGATTTTGTTTTGCAAAAATTAGATTGTGTATTTCGAAATATTTTTCAAATGGAGTGATGAAACTTGCGGTTGAGGGGCCTGACATGACTGAGTAGCTTCTCATGAAGCATTTGCTCACATTTGATGGCATCAAGGGAGAAGGGGAATCAAAATTACAACGAAAAGAAGGGGTTAGTTTCTCATCTCTTGCATTCTTCTTCTGTCTGCATCATAAACTGTATTTACACGATAAGAATGTCATCAATAGTGGTGAACGACATGGATCAGGTACTTATGACTGATGAGTTATGAGGCTTTTGGATGAGTTGCAGTGATCTGATTTGACTATGGTAAGTATATCTTGGGAATCCATTTAGCTTTTGTTCAGTTAATTGTTATTGTAGAGCCTTTGATATGATACATTCAGATTTGAAACATTGATGTTTAACAGAACAAACTTTCGGGAGTAAGACAGTAAACGTTACGGCTTTTGGATGACTAATATGTAGGGAACTCTTTCTGCGGTAGCCATTGGAATGTCCATTGTACTTTTCCAGTTCTCGCAGCTGCATTGTTACTTTTCTTGGCTGAAATGCGTGAGCTCGATGTTACAGGTTAGCAACGGTAAAGCTCAAAGGTACTTAAGCAGCATGAGGAAGAAGAAGGCTATTCCTTCCTCGCCTAAGTTTCCACGTGCTGAACCTCCTACTTCGTCTGCTAGAAAGACCCGATCTTCATAACCAATTGCTGTTGTACATTATTCAGAGAATCAGAGCTGAAGACGAGGATAATGACGGTACTGACAACAATAAGAACGTTGACCAAGATACATCGCCTTTGTTTTCTTCTTATGGAGAGAGCCTTTCGTGGATAATTACTTATGTGAGAATTGTGCTTCGTATGGTTTAGCTAAGAGAGCCTCTGCTTAATTAACATTTCATCACACTGGATAGTGCAGATTTAGCTTAATATAAAGTGTTTGCAAAACAGAAAAATATACACTCATTATGGTTGTGCAGAACAAACGATTTATATGTATATATTAAGATAAGAAAAACACATGTTGAGTTATAAAAAAAAAAAAGAAAAACACATGTTTCCTCTAATTTTCAAGATCAGGGAAAGAAAGCACAAAACTAAATAATTTTTAATCTATATGTGTTTATATATGTTGATACTTAATTCCCTCTCAACGGGAATACAATGCCTACGTACGTTATGGATTTTTCAAAAAAAATTTTCAGAACAAACGAACATTTTTGTCACGAAATTTATATATATTAACATAACCAACAATGTATATATTAATGAAAGGTAAACACAAATAAGAAGCAAAAATTATTTTAAAAATATAATATAACCGAGAATATCTTACACAAAAACATAAATTCCAAACACATATAAGAAACTAATAAATATAATCCACTGACAATAATAGATATATAATTTTCTCTTTCGATCACAAATTCAAATTAATTGAATTAACAAAATATTGATACATAATAAAACCAAATTTATAGGATCTTTTTCAACCAACCAAATTAATAGATAATCACAAACTACATAAAAATATAAAATAAAATAAGAAATATAAGAAAAAATATAAAAATATAATATAATAGTTTTGTAAATGTGAAGTGTTACAAATTCCAATATAAAACTCAATAACTAGATAGATATAGATTCATATAAAGAACTCAATAACTATTTCAAACATTTGTTTAATTTTAGCATCCCGCCCGAAGGGCGGGCCGACCCTAGTGAACTATAAATATCACGTGTTAGTTAACAATCACAGGTGACTATGCATCTAATAAGTCAAGACTCTTCTTGAGCTATAGAAGGATCCATTTTGGTAGATTGATATGAGAAAAGATCAGTCTGTTGTTTATATAGAAAGAGTCAGTCAAAGATTAACACCACCTACCTAAGGCCAAATAGCTTTATTATTGGCACACAAGAAAATCGGAGATTTGTTAAAAACGACTCAAAACTAGATTTTAAATACAAAAGTATATTTCAAATTTAATCAAATGCAAAAATAATTCAAAGTCTAATGAAATTACAACAGCCCTTTTATGAACAAAAAAAGATTGTATTCAGTTTTACCATTATATCTCTTCCGTGTGAGAAAACTTTCAAATAAGTCTTCTGACATATCATGTATAAATTTTAGTTGAATTTAGGGTTCCGTCTAAATATTTAAAAGAATTTAGTTTTTCCGCCTAATAAATTGAAATCTTCCAGAAGGCTTTCAGAAATCTTCCAGAAATCTTCCAAAAATCTTCCAAAAATCTTCCAAAAGTCTCCCATGAAAATTATGCATTATAAGATATCTGGGAAAGTCTTTCCGGTGAAGAGTAAATTATGGTTTAGAAGATCTTTCTAGAAGTTTTATCTTATTTTATCCAAACCTAAACCATACCCACCCGTTAAACTTGGATCCAAACATAATAATCTAGACATAACTAAGTAGTTTTTTAAGTTTTACTCATTCTTTATATTTCTTCACTGAAACAAATCAATCTTATTTTCTTTCATCTTTTTATCACATAAGAAAGAATAATCTTCAAATAAAAGACGAATTAAAATTTTCTCAAGAAAAAAATAATGAAATAACAAATCACGAATTATCCATCGAAAGAGAAGAAAAAACGAACTCATAATGGTATAACTTAGCAAAACATGATGACTATAAAACTTTGTACAACTTAGTAAAAATTTAACTAGTTTAGATTTAGTAATACTTTGTAAACTTTATAATGATGACTTAATTTGGTAGTTACGCTTGCTCTCAAAAGAACGAAAATGAAATCATCCGACCTCTGATGGTGGAGACATAGAACAAAGTGAAAAATATGGTGGTTTAGATAGTGGAAAGATGAAAATAGAGTGTGGATAAAGGTGTAGGAGAGAAGAAAGGTAAAAGTGATAGTGAAAAAAATGTCGTGAGGATCAGCAAAGCGAGAAAGAAGCAATGAAGAATAAAATCAACCATTGGTAACTCGGTAAAAACTTTGTTATTTATATTTGTGTAACTCAGTAAAACTTTGCGAAATTAAGTTTTCCATTTTTGTTTGTCACTTTGTAGATCTTGAGATTACTTTGTTTTGTGTTTGTTTAACTCAGTATAATATATTTTCAATCTATTTTCTAAATTTATTAGATTAATTTAAACAACATAAACTACATAAATAAAACTCTACAACTTTAATCAAATCTGATATACCAATAAATATTTTATATTAATTTTAATTTATTTATATTTAGTTAAAAATATGAAAATTTATTGTTAAGATTATTTATAATATTTTTGATTTAACTTTTAAACATCTAAAATATAATGTTACTTAGAATTTACAAAAAAAAAAATTCTTTTAAAATACTGATATCCATTCATGAGTTTGAAAATTTTATCGGTAATATGAGAGCATGAAATTTCGTACGTATAAATACTTTAGTTTTTCTATTATTTTTAAAAATTAAGAAATATGAAATCAAACTAAAATTATAAAAGTAGAATTACATATTTAAGATAAAGAACTGGATGCAATAATAAAACTAACAAAATAGGTTTAACGAGAATCAAAAGTATTTTGTACCTAGATTTGAAGAAATATATGTAACTTAACATAACACTCAAAATGATAACTTAGACAATCCAAATTCTTATACTCAAAAATCAAAAGTCCAAATGCAAATAAGAAAATTAATCAAAATATTAATTTTACAGTTGAATGTGGAAAGTTATTGCAATCCAATATATCGAACTAATAACCAAATAGATTAGATAATATATAACCAAAATTATATGTCTAAATTATAAAAGGATTTAAACTAAATATTAATAAAAATTTATAATATATTTATTTGTAAATATTATATCCGTACAAAAAGACATATAACAGTATTATACAATGCATGATATCCTTTTTGGTGAATTTGTACTGTCTGTGTTCAGTTCAATTTGAGAAAACATTATTTAGGATGTCTGTTATTATAAATTTAATCCCTTAGCAGGTGATCTTTATATATCATTTTGCATGTCTTTTACTAGTTTGGTTCAAGTTTAAGTTTAAAACATCAATAATATATTTACTATATTAATTAAGAGTCCTACTTTTATCTACTATAAATAAGTTTTAGTAGGACCATTTGATTAATTAGACATAATGATTATTTTTAATCTAACAAATCTGTTGAGTAAATTTAGATTTAAATTTTACTAGGCCTGGGCATCCGGGTCTTCGGGTCGGGTTCGGGTCGGGTTTTGTCGGGTCCGGGTCTTTCGGGTCCTCGGAATTTAGATCCATATGAGTATTTATAGGGATGGCAATTGGGCTCTCCCGTCCCGTCCCGTCCCAAACCGGTGCGGGTTTAGCTTCTGGCGGTACACGGCGGGCCTGTCCCGCGCGGGATGCGGTCCTCAAACTAGCTGCCCAATCCCGTACCGCGAAATATGCGGACCTTCGCGGGCCGTCCCGCGGGACATCGAATATTACATTGCTAATTTCTATATGCACAAATAAACATAGACATGAATTGAGTTTCAGCTTGCACATGATCGAGTATACTCTTACAAGATCAATACATTAAGCTTATACAAAATAAATGTATTTATTATCATTATGATGGCTTGAAGAAGCTCCACCGGTGCAGATCAGAGGCGTTTGGGAGACCAGAAGCATCATCGGCACTGAAACCACCATCAACGGAGTTCCATAATCTCTCTCTCAGGTGAAAGCAAAAATGGAGACTTAGGATTGCCGCAAAATCCCACGGTTTAACCCGTCCCGCTTTCGGCCCGTCCCGCTTTGAACCCATACTGCTTTGAACCCATCCCGCTTTGAGCCCGTCCCGCGAGGCCCGCAATTTTGCGGGCTTATAAAATAGAGGCCCAATCCCACCCCGCAGCAAGCCTTTACGGGCTAAGCCCGCGGTCCAGGTCCTTGATTGCCATCCCTAGGTATTTATAATTTTCGGGTCGGTTCCGGGTCGGGTCTTGTCGGGTCCGGGTCGGTTCGGGTCTAGAATTTCAGTACCCGTAAAACACCTATAATATTCGGGTATTGTTCGGATCCGGGTCGGTTCGGGTATATAAAACCCCAAAAAACTCGAAATACCCAAACTGGACCCGAAAACTCGAAAAGTACCCGAAAAACCGTAAAAGTACCTGAATATTTACCTAAAATCAGACTTGAAAACTCAAAAAATATCTGAATACCCAAATTATATTTTCTGAAAATCTAAAATTACACTCAAAATTTGAAATTATACCCGAAAATACGAACCTAAAACTTAAAAAAAAGATTAGAAATACCAAAAATATACCCAATCACCCAAATATACCTAATATATAAAATAAATCTCGGGTATTTCGGGTACCCGATCGGGTCTCGGTTCGGGTCCGGGTCTTACCCGAGACCCGCGGATCCAAAATAAAAAGATCCATATGAGTACTTATAATTTTTCGGGTCGGTTCCGGGTCGGGTATTTTCGGATCGGTTCCGGGTCGGGTCCTCGGGTCCGGGTAAAATGCCCAGGCCTAAATTTTACTTTTAATTATAAAAAATCGTTTGAGAAAAAAATAACCAAATCTTATTGAAAGTTTTAAATATTTCTATAAAATTATGTAATAATTAATTTCGTAATTAGTAATTTAATATTATTATACATTAATATTAATTAAATGTTTAGTATAAAACAAAAACAAAAACAAAAAGTGTTTTCTTGTGGTGTATTGTGCACTGAGAATTTCAAATCAACAACACACACATGCAAACAAACAAAGAAGGATCAGTTGCAGGTGTATGTACTAACATAGGCTCTTCTTGAGCATACAGTTGCAGGTAAATCTACTAACTCAGGCTCTTCTTGAGCTATCAAAGGATCCATTTTGCTAGATCACTATGTGAAAGAAAGGATCAGAATGGTGACTTTCTTAGAGTGTTGTATTGTTGTTGATGGTGAAGCAAATGGCAATAAGAAACCTTAATCATCATATTATTTTTTCATCCATAAGATTCACTAAAATCTAAACAATCAATAATTCAATAACATCAATAGACATTTATATAGTCTCTAACATGAAAAACGAAAGTAACCTGTTACACTTATTAAGGATTTGGTTGATGTTCATATTGTGTAACAAACAAGCTGTCTCTAACATCCTCTGTTTTGGTAGATAAGCAGAGGAAACTCAGCATTTTTAAGCCGTAGCAGCGCTGCACATGAATGGACTGTTGCAGGCTATGCCACAGGACGGCCCACCCTTTGACAGGTACTGCTGATGATACTCCTCAGCTCTGTAGAATTTCTTAGCAGGTAAAATCTCAGTCATGATCTTACTCTCCATTTGTTGCTGGTGACGTTCCATTGACTCTGCCGCTAGTTTCTCCTGCTCAGGTGTGTAGAAGTATATCCCTGATCTGTATTGGGTTCCCACATCTTTTCCCTGATCACAGTTCAAGAAATTAGCCACGATAAACTACATGTATTATGTATATGTTAATATCCCTTCACACGTCAAATGTTACACGATTTGGTATTGCAAAAGAATTGAATAACTAACAGAATAAAATAAAAAGATAAGTATTGATTGTTTGTGTTATGTATTCAGTTTGAAGTTTTCAAAAAAGTTGTAGTAGCTTTTTTTTCTGACTAAAAAAAAAGTTGTAGTATTTTCACATCTTTATTATGAAACCTTAGAATGACAAATCAACAACAGAAAAAAAAAAGTCTTTATTCGTATAACGTACCTGGCGATTCAAGGTGGTGGGGTCATGCCTAGACCAGAAGACGTCAAGCAAAGACTCAAAGTTGCACTCTTTGGGATCATACTGAACCCTGACAACCTCTGCATGGTTCGTTGTGTTCGTGCAGACATCATCGTATGAAGGATTGTGGAGGGTCCCTTGGGTGTATCCCACCTCCGTATGAGTCACACCGGAGACTCTCTGAAACGCCAGCTCCACGCCCCAGAAGCATCCAGCGGCGAACTGCGCAAACTCATTTCCCACCGCCGGAGCGTCATTGTCGTTTCCCTGAATGATAGCAGAAAGATTCATGGCGAAGTTTTCTAGAGAGAATATATTAGAGTTTATTTTTTTTACTTTTTTTTAGAAAAGAGTTTATGTATTTGCATCTAGATAAACTCCATACATGACCTATATATACCACCTGTATAGTTAACCACATAGTGTATATACTGTGTAAATCCGGCCAGATACACGATCTATAAATAACACATGTATAGTTATCATTAAAGACAATATTAGAGTGTATATACAATGTACTTCCGTCCAGATACACTCCATATATGAACTATAAATATCACGTGTTAGTTAACAATCACAGGTGACGATGCATCTAATAACTTAAGACTCTTCGAGCTACAGAAGGATCCATTTTGGTAGATTGACATGAGAAAAGATCAGTCCGTTGTTTATATAGAAAGAGTCAGTCAAAGATTAACACCACCTACCTAACGGCCAAATAGCTTTATTATTGGCACACAAGTAAAATGGGGATTTGCTAAAAACGACTCATGATTTTGAATACAAAAGTATATTTCAAATTTAATCAAATACAAAAATAATATAAAGTCTAGTGAAATTACAATAACCATTTTACGAACAGAAACAAAATTGTATTCAGTTTTACCATTATAGTTTTTCCGTGTGAGAAAATTTTCAAATAAGTCTTTTGATATTTCATGCCTAAATTTTAGTTGAATTTTGGGTTCCGCTTAAATATTTAAAAAAAATTTAGTTTTTCCGCCTAATAAATTGAAATCTTCCAGAAGTCTTCCATGAAATCTTCCAGAAGTCTTCCATAAAAATTATGCACTATAAAATATAATTATGCACTATAAGATATCTGGGAAAGTCTTTCCGGTGAAGAGTAAATTATGGTTTAGAAGATCTCCCTAGAATCATTATCTTATTTTATCCAAACCTAAATCATACCCACCTGTTAAACTTGGATCCAGACATAATAATCTAGACATAACCAAATATTTTTTAAGTTTTACTCATTCTTTATATTTCTTCACTCAAACAAATCAATTTTATTTTCTTTCATCTTTTTATCACATAAGAAAGAATAATCTTCAAATAAAAGACGAATTAAAATTTTCTCCAGAAAAAATAATGAAATAACAAATCATGAATTATCCATTTAAAGAGAAGAAAAAACGAACCCATAATGGTATAACTTAGCAAAATTTGATATAACTATAAAATTTTGTACAACTTAGTAAAAGTTTAACTAGTTTAGATTTAGTAATACTTTGTAAACTTTATAGTGATGACTTAATTTGGTAGTTACGTTTTTCAACGAAGTGTTGCTTTCAAAAGAACGAAAATGAAATCATCCGACCTCTGAAAGTGGAGACATGGAACAAAGTGAGAAATATGGTGGTTTAGATAGTGGAAAGATGAAAATAGAGCGTGGGTAAAGGTGTAGGAGAGAAGAAAAGTAGAAGTGATAGTCAAAAAATATCGTGAGGATCAGCAAGGCGAGAAATATGATGGTTTATATATCATTTTGCATGTTTTTACCGGTTTGGTTCAAGTTTAAGAAAGTGGACGAACAGGATGTTGAGGTTCTGACCGTGATGAAGAGAAAACTCATTCAGCTTCTGACCATGAGGAAGAGAAAAGCCATTCGTCAGAAGAAGATTCCGATTTCGATGAACAAGGCGATGATAGCAGAAATATTCATCATGATGTGGCTGAGATAATACTCGGAAGTCCAGAAGCAAACCATGAGGAATCAAACATGACGGACGGAGAAACTTCTGATAAGTCAAAACATGATGAAGAGTGATAGTGGTGATTCATCCTTATCAGAGACAGAAGAAGAGATAGGGGATATTAGTGAGAATGAAACTGTAACATCCCGAGTTGTGATATGTGAAAAGGCTTAAGAGAATTGATTTGGCTACCTATGTCACCAAAGTTGACTTACCTTTTCCGGAACACATCCTGAAAGAACTCCAGAGTTAAGCGTGCTTGAGCTGGAGTAGTGGAAGGATGGGTGACCTATCGGGAAGTGATTTGCGATAGCGTGCGAGTGAGGCCAAAGCACGGGGAAAGGTCGGGTGGTGATTGCAGGGTTAGTAAATAATGATTTCGAGCCTTGGAAAATTAACGACCGACCGTCAGATGGGATGGGGCCCACGGGCCGAGAGAGCGGGCGTGGGTGGCCCATTAGCCGTGGGCGGTCGGGGCGTTACAGAAACAATGATGGTGAAAGGTGATCTTCATGATGAAGAAGTAGGTACTTCTTCCCAGCCTTCTTTTGGAGGATTAGAAATCCATGTTCCAAGAGGGGTGGATGAGGATTATAACAACGATGTAGCGCCTGCTTTCATTACTGCACGCGCCTCGCTGGAGGACTTAGCAAGTCATGATCTTTCTGGTTTGGTGGAGGACCACCACGTAGAACTTGTTTACGATATGAGTCCTCGTTCTGGCAGTAGGTTCCCATCCTTTTCTTCCGTGTCGTCTGATTACAAACCAGACCTACCTGGAAAGAGTGCGGAAGAAGTACATGAAAATGCAGACAATGGAGGTGAAACTTATTCTGAGAGCATAGGTCCTGCGGAAATTCATTCCACTTCTGATGAGATTGAGAGAAGTACAAGGGAAGTAGGAGAGAGTAGCTCACTTGTTGAAGGAGAGGTTGGAATTGATGGTCAAAAGAATTCAACTGTTTCCGGGTCTGAATCTGAGGAAGTAGTATCTACAGGGATGCTTGAACAACATCTCCCAGTTGCGCCTACAAATTCACCTTTGGGATATGGCGACACGAGGGAGCATGTGACAACACTGGAAGAATCACCTGATGTGGTACATGACATAGCTGAAACTTCAGTTAACAGATCAGTAGCTGAAGGGATAATGCACGAGGAAGAGGATAAACAAAAGGACAAAACAAATCCTCAAACATTCAATGCAGACATCCCAATAGACAGTTACTCCACTCTATCTTCTGGAGCAGTTGAGTACGCTGAGACGCATTCATTTAATGATGAAGATGTTTCGCAGTCGGAACAAGATGCAGTTCAGTCATCAGTTTCCAATCAAACTATGGATATTGAAGTAGACTCTGTGAATGCTAGTATCCAAAATGTGGGATCCGGAGAAACGACTCCTTATGAATCAGATAGAGAACTGACCTGGTCTGATAAATCTGTGGTAGAAAAATCATCATCACCTGAACATGGTGAAGATCAAGTAAGTCATGAAACTTATCTTCTCTCATAGATGCACATCATTGTCTATGTGGTATACTTAACATCATAACCTACAAAATAATAGAGGGAATATAAGAGACCAATTACTTGATGATACTCAACTTGTTTTGTAATCCTCATGTCATATTTGACAATGGTATTCATCTAGATTTGTGGTTTCTTAGCTGGAATTGGATATAACAGCAGGCTAAGACCTCCAAAATTTTGGGACTTCTTTCTTTGTTAAACAATAGATCTGTGTCTAACCGCTGTGATGCTTTATTGCAGGCACCAGCTCGTGCAGCTCCTGTTAGTGTGGTCTTTTCCTGGAACATCACTTTCCACGAGTATCATGATGCTCCTAAGGATACAGCCGATTTATCTTGTTTGACATCCGACACATCCTCATCTCCAGCAGAGTCTCCCGAGTACACAACACCTATGGTTGGTGAAGGCTCAAGGGCGGAGTTCTTCCAAGAGACTGTTTACGACGAGCTTGACCATGTGGTCGAGCGATTAGATCAGCTTACGGATTTACATGCAATACCTCAAACTCCTCCTGAAGTAATCACTGAAGAGGCAGACGAGATCAAAGAGATTGACGAAGGATTGTTGTCTGAACTCGACACGATTGGGGACTTTAGTGTTAAGGAAGTTGTGACAGATTCTGAACCTGGGCCATCTTCGATAGGATCAGACACTGCCAACGAACTGACGGAAGCTCTACCTGTTCTGGAAGCAAGATCGGTTGAAGACATAGAATCTGCCTTCCAGCAGATCCATGAAGGATCTGAGGTTGATGATGTTATTCTTCCTAGTACCGTTCAAGACCAGTTGGCTCTAAGGGAATTATAGAACCGAGTCAGACTTGACAGTTGTGGAAGCTACATCGAAGGATGATCTAGATACTGCTATGAACCAGGCTGTTGAAGAGAGCATGGGGAGGCAGCCAAAGTCGCCAGAGTCGGAAGGTGGGTCTGGAGAAACCAAGAGTGCAGTTGAAACCGAATCATCAGGGTCTTTAGTTGAAGAAAGGTCTCTTGATGAGGCACAAATGATCATCTGAACAACACACCTGAGAAAGAAGAAAAGGAAGAGGAAGATGCAACCACATCCGATGTATGGTCTATTGAAACTCGATCACTGGAGGAAATCCCAAAACCTTCTGAACCAAAAGAGGGGATGGCAACGGAAGTAATCGCTGAAAGAGTACAGATTGCCGCTGAAGGGATTGAGTCTAGTAATGTAACACTAAGGGGATGAAGTTGTCACTGAGGAACCAAAAGCTGAGACCTCAAGCAACTCTGATGTGATTGTAACGAGTCATGAGTCTAAAGAGACTCCTGAAACTTCAGAACCAGAAAGAAAAACAGAGAAGGAGGAGAAGAAGGAGAAGAGTTCCAAATCTTCAAGCTCAAGCTCTAGTTCGAGTGACTCAGATTGAGAAATGGAAGGGTATACATCTCAACTCAAGTAAAACATATGTTTGTTACGCGGTAATGATTGGCACTTCTGGGTTTTGTGTGTGTTTCATCAAACTGTGTGCTCTGTTTTTAAAAAGGGCAAGAAGAAGCCGCTTATCATTTCTCCTTTTTGTTGGTTTTTGTGTGTCTGTGTTTTCCTCTTTTCTCTTGCTTTCAGCTTTCATATTTTTCAAATTCAGAGAAAACAACAAAAAAAAAAAAGTAATCCGTCAGAAAAGCAAGCTTTTACCTCGAGAATGGTAGGAAGAACATTAAAACCATAGCTGAGAGTATAAAATTGATCAATAATTCTGTTCAAACCACCTGTTTCTCGACTAGACATGAGTAAAGACAGTTATGATGATGATGAGATAAAATGGAATGAGCGAAACTATGCAAAAGAGTAGGAGAGGAACCTCAGGTGGTAACGTTGGTCAAGATCATGTAAATGTGAGAACACCTACACAAGCAAATACGTGACAAGGTGGACCGTGTTGTCTTTGGCTTCTTCTAGGCTCTACCTTGTGAAACAACCTGTAGCAAGGTGGTATTATCCACCAGAAGTTGATTACAGGCTTTCTGCTCTTCCCCCAATTCCAATGGGACTTGTTGTTTGGATCATAAAATCAAATGTTTGTGTTTCTTTCTCATTTTGATTTAATCTGTCTCCTACATGCATGCTTGCTACATCTCATCTTACACATGTTATATATCTTATCAATCTGAACTTCAATTTCTCGCTTCACCTCCCTCTCTCCGTCGTAATGTCAGGGTTATTGCTGAATGGTAAGCATTATATACTTAATCATCTATGTTTGTACTTTGCATAACCACCAACCCATTCCGAAAGTTCATGTGGAAGCAAGCCCCTAGCAGAACTAGCTGCACAAGAGTAGCTTAATGAACTGAGGCACTAATGGAACTTGCCATGTATAGTTTTTATCAATACATCTCCCAAGTAAAATTTGAACTTTGTGATATATATATATACCCTTGTATCCCAATGGAGTAGCTAAAGTATAATTTCCACCCACAAATAAATGATTAAAATTGATGGGACACACACAGCACTGATACAAAAACTCTGATCAAGAGGAAGAAATCAGAACTCTTGATTGATCAAAAACATGTGCACTTTGCCAAGTAGAAACAGATTTTGATCGATTCTGGTCACTAGACTCAACTGAGTTGCAAGTACACAGGAAATACAAGAAGCTCAGTAATACAAAACAAGAAAAGCACTCTAAGACAAAGGCTGTTGGATTCGGACAACAATGACAAAAAAAAAGAGTACTACTATGCTAGAGATTCTTGTTTTGCTTTGGGCAAGAAGGTTTCCCACCATCCCGGTTCATACTTGGGGTACGGCGCCACCCAATTTTTAGGCTTGTCGAACTCTAAAGAAGTAGGAGTGAAGGCCAAGGCTTCATCAAGAGAGGTAGCTTCAAAGGAATCAGCTAGAACTCGATCCAACCTTAACTTCATGAACCTGCGTCATAACATAACACAAAAACAAAACATGTGAGGAACAAACAAAAGGATGTAACTTTGTAAAGATGAGGATCAAAAGGGGGTCTAGTCTCACTAACGTGATCCAGGGACCATTGGTGGAGACAAGAGCGACGGCAGGGCGACGGAGCCTTTGAGTGATGTTGGGGAACTTGTCGAGGAACTTAGGCTCGATGACGAGCCAGAAGTCTAGCTCCTTTTCATTCTCTCCGTAGTAACGAAGACGCTCGAACAATTGCTCCTGAAAGTGTTCCTCTTCGTCAAGCATGAACTTTGCGTTCGCAACCAGGAAGTAATACTTGCTGCTGCTCTCTCCCTACCAAACAATCATCGATTAAAGTAAGCGGCTTTGTTCGACTCTCGAGAATGAAAAGAGAGAAGAGAGAAGAGAAACCTTATTATCAGACTGTTGTTCAACGGAGGTGGCAGCGGTTATGAAAGAGGAGGAGGAGAAATGTGAGGATAGAGACAGAGGCTGTTGCGGAGAGAGATGGAGCTTATTCGTCTGCTTGGGAAGAAGAGTAGAGGAGACGAGTAACGGTTTCGTACGGCAAGCGGCGGCGGTTGGCACCGCTACCACGCCAAATGCTCCGGTGACGCTCCACATTTTCTGAACTGAGTAGTGTGTTTGATCGAGGCAGAGGAATCTGGAAAAATCTTATCTTTTTATCTCTCGTCATCCTCTCTCTCTTTCTCAACAGTTTTTTATTTGATTAATTAAACTTAATGGGCCAGGCCAAGTAAAGATATATGGGCCTGTAAAGCCCATGATGAATAAAGGTGTAACATGACTCAAATGGGGATGGAGGCGGAGCTGAGATGATGCTGAAGCTACAAGTAAGCGGGAAGGCGATCTTGTCGAGTGTTCGTTGTAAGAGACAGGCAAGCTAATTACACGATTTGCCATTGTCTCTAAGCTCGAACGATTGATTATTCAGTGTTTTTTTATTGGATTGCAGATGTCGACTTCTTCTTCCTTTGTCTTTGGTCCTTACAAGATCGATCCGCGTGAAGTGTTCTACGCAACTCCTCTCTCTTACGCCATGGTTAATCTCCGTCCTCTTCTTCCTGGTACGTCTCCTTCTTCCTCTCCAGTTACTCATCCTCCCCATTTCTTCTTCTGACATTGTTCTTCTTTTCAAGGTCATGTTCTTGTCTGTCCAAGACGCCTTGTGCCGCGCTTTACTGATCTCACAGCTGATGAGACCAGTGATCTGTGGCTTACCGCTCAGAAGGTTGGCTCTCGGATTGAGACCTTCCATAATGCATCTTCTCTCACATTAGCCATCCAAGTAACTACTTTCCACTTCATTCTTCATTGTGTGTGACTCTGAAACGATCTGGATCGGAATGATTGCTGTAAACTCTGGTTTCTTGATAATGGTATAGGATGGTCCTCAGGCGGGTCAGAGTGTTCCACATGTGCACATTCACGTCTTGCCTCGTAAAGGTGGTGACTTTGAGAAGAATGATGAGATTTACGATGCAGTAAGTTGCTGTGTGTTTCCATCATTATTGCTTAGCTTGGAGTTTAGCAAAGTCTTTGTCTTATGCTAGTCTTGTCGTGTTGTAGATTGATGAGAAGGAGAAGGAACTGAAGCAGAAGCTTGATCTAGACAAAGACCGTGTTGATAGGAGCATTGAGGAGATGGCTAACGAGGCTTCTCAGTACAGATCTCTTTTCGATTGCTAGTTTTAAGCAAAAGATATCCACTGGCTTCTAAGCCTTTTTAATAAGACCATTGTGACAAGCATCTCTCAAGTTGAGGTTGATGTTTCAGACTTCAATTCCAACTTGTAATCTCTTTCTTATGTCACCCAACTAGAATCATCTATGTGTTTATTTGAAGAACCAACATGACACAGATAGTTTGGTGTGTTGCAAAAAAAAAAAAGAAGGTAAGCTCGTCTCATATCTCGTTGTCCACAACTTACATTAAATATTTGAACAGATAAAGGGAAGAGATGTATAAAAAAAAATAATGTCACATAAGATATGAACCAAACAATAAGCTAAGAACCTATTGTTGGTTCTTCCCCTGTACCTGGACCATCATGATGGTCCTCGTCATGATAAATGTTCTCAGCCATTTGCCATATTTGGAGTATGTTGTCTTCAGATACACTGGATACAACCCAATCGTCACAAGGGTTCCACGAGAAATCTGAAACTTTGCTGGTGTGACCACCATGGATAAACAGCAGCTCCGGTGGGCCGTCCTCTGCGTCCTCTGCTGTCTGTTCCTCGTTGATCCTGTCATAAGACACCCTCAAACACATTAATACTGTTCCTTCTTGAGGAAACAAAGAGTATTCTATAGCCAAGCAAATAATGTCAACTGCTCCAACCTGCTGACGTCCCAAACCAAAAGCCTTCTACCAAGGCAACATGAGGCTAAGATGGTCTCGTTGTTTGGGTTCCAGCCAACTTGGAAAACCTCTTCCCTGGAATTCAAAGCAAATAATGTCGGTTAGCAATGCTGTGTTACTCGAGCTAAATTACTTCTTAGTAACATATAGTATGTCTCAAAGTAAAATGCTCTCTCACCTATGGCTATCAAATGTGTGAAGAGGGATGTTTAGCTTCCTTAGATCGAATAATTTAACAGTCGTATCAGTTGACCCTGTTGCCACGATCCACTCATTCAATGGATTGAAGGCTAAGCAGTTAACCTGAGGCATTTAGAAGAAAAAAACAATCAGAAAATACCGAGGAAGGCAGTATGATTCAATGTTTTTTTTAATGTTTAGGGAAACAAGCCAAAAGTCCAGGTCACTAACGAGAACCAAGTATACTAGCATTAGGATCAATGTTTTGTCTTAAAAGTCAGTTTACTGCAAACGCACCTCCATGGAGTGAGCTTCCACAGACTTCACCGGTTGACTGGTAGATGCAGAACGAAGATCCCATATATGAAGGTAATGATCATCACCAACGGATCCAAACAGGTGATCATGTTGCATATGCCATGCAACATCTTCCACAACGCCTTCATGAGCCTTAACTCAAACAACAAATCAGCAAGGGAAACACACATGAACTACAAACAACATTTTGTTTGAAGGACAATGAATCAAAGCATTACCTTGAAGATCCGATGAGCATCAAGAACCGCACTTTTCGGAGTACCGCTAACATCCCACAAGCAGATCTGAGCGTCATCAGCGCCGCTGAGCAAATGGCCTTCCTTGAACTTACTCCAAGAGAGGCCATACCCTTCAGAGCTGTGACCCTTGAGCCTCAAATCAGGATTGCAAACCCCATCAAGCGCTGGCTTAGAAGGGTGCTTGCTGTAATCGAACAGATACACCTCCGCACTAACCGTCTTGGTGGCAATCAAGAAAGGGTTCTGAGGCATGTATCGAGCTCGATTCACCTCACCATCGTGAACTATCTGCTGGATAACTTGCACCTAAAACACACACAAATCAATCGAGTTTCTTTAATAAAAATTCAACTAATTAAAACCCTAGAAAAATCGTTTTACCTTTCCGGAGGCGCAGCCAAAGCCACCGAACTCGGAGCGATCGTCGTCGTATTGACGCGCCTCGCTCTCGGTGTCGTCGAGGGGAAGCTGGGCCTGGGCTATCATGAGGTAATTGGCTTCGTTATCGGAAGTGTGGGTGCCGAGGATCATCTTCTGGACGGAGTAGTTTTGACCGGGGGGCTCGTCGCGGACGGGGAGCCATTCGACGGTGAGGGAAGGCCACTCGAGAGCGTGAGTGATGACGAGGTCGTATAGGAAAGGAGTGTTCTTCTTCCAGATCTTGTAGCCTTCGTTGATTATACGCTCCTCCACCTCCCCTCGCATCTCGACGTCGTCTTTCGCCATTTCCCGGCTATGAAATTCGTTTTTCCCGCCACGAAGTAGAAAGAAGACAAAAAAAACCCTAGACAAGAGAGATCTCTTCTCTGTCATATATTGGTGGCAAAGAATATGAAGTACAAGGAAAGAAATCTAATCAGACTATTTTGGAAAAGCCCATTTAAAGGCCCATTTGACAGGCGCAATTTTTTTTGTCAACTAACAGGCTTCCATCTACCGCAAAGGAATATAAAAGAAAAAATATAAAAGAAAAAGAGATCAAATGGGCAAATATCTTCAATCTATACATCAACCATATTATACTTTCGAAAAGTCCGAATAGCATACATTTTATTGGAAATTAATATTCGAAAAGAAAAAATTCCGCCACATCATAAATTTTGTTGATTTGAATGTTACGTTTAAAATGATCGTTTGGATATCCATTTGAGTTTGATTTGGTCTATTTGGATTTTAGATTTTTAGAATTAAAGATTTTATTTTCACTCGGGTATTTTAAAATTTAGTTCGAGTTTGGTTCGGATCTTTGCGGGTTTGATATAGGTTCATATAGCCTGTTTAAATTATTTTTAATTTTTTTAAATCCATATACAATTTAAATTTGCAAAATCTATAAATAAAAATAATATATAACATATAAATTTGAATAATGTATACAAAATACCTAAACTTAACAAAAAATGGTTTGTTTAAATATTTAGATGAATAGTCAATAAATATTTTAAATATATTTGGTATTTTGAATATTGTTTAACTATTTTATATTTATTTTTAACTGTTTGTAAATATTTTTAAATATTTTAGACAACTCTTAAATTATTTTATACATTTTGATTATCAATTCTAAAAATAGCTAAGATGTTCAAGTATATTTTATACATTTTGTATTACTTTTTTGAATCTGATTCTCTGCTTGGTAATTTTTTCAAATTACATGATGATGAGCGGTTCAAAATTACACTAATGTCTGCTACAGTGCTACTCCAAAAGACAATCAATACTCAATACAGAGGGAAGTTTTTTATTATATGCAAAAGTAGCCACTTTGCCTCGCGTACAATTTTGAAGAACGGAATGAGAACACACGTTGAGGTAAATCAAATGACATTGCTTATTGCAGCGAGCTAAACCCACAAGAAAAGTTTTGACCATACAATGTATATGATGTATTTGTGTTTATTGCTTTCTAGTTACATTATTTTATACCCCCTCCCTATTTTACAAGTTAGCTTTGTTGTTAGGTGACAATGCTGCCGTTAATATCCCACTTTTCATGTTGTCTGCAAACACCACGGGATTGAGTCGCACAGCCTCTTCACCTTCGCCGGTCCATTCCTGTCCATCTAAAAAATAAGAAGCAATTTTTCAAGCAGCGGTTCCTTCCTCCAGTGGTTCCTTCTTTTCTTTATCAAATCCACCTATTTTTGTTTTCTCCTTCTTAACTTGTTCCTCCAAGGACAAGGGCTTCCTGCTTTCTTTATCTACTTCACTTGTTTTTGATTTCTGCTCTTCAGCTTTCTTCTTAGCTTCTGCCTCAAGTTGTTTTCCGTTTTCTTCATGCGCACGGTTGAAGAGTCTTACAAAGTTTAGAAGGGTAGACACCACTGCAATTACCATTTTGTTAGATTCAAACAACTCTGAAGAACCTTGTTTCACATAATGCCTATATATATACATTTTGTATATGCATACCTTGTTCAAATGGGCACTTAGCTGGGTCTTCACCGAAGTAGAGAATTAAGCCATCCACGTTTCGTCCCTGCGTTACATTAATAATATTTATCCTGGCCAATTTCTCAACCAACGATAGAGCAGCAGGTTATATATCAAATGAGCACTGGATATTTAGTGACATACCACTCCCGAATAGAGTGAAGCCAAGGACCTTACTTCTGCTTCCGCATAAAGAAGGAACTCCTTCAATATCTGTTAAACAAGTCAAAAAGACCTTGATATGATATATATGATCGAACAATAAGGCAATGAATCAGTATCAACTACCTAGCTGTTCACGCAGCTGCACTGTTGATATAACCAAGAGAAATACCTTGTTAAAGGTGTGTGAGATTGGGCCATCATTTTCGGACAAGGAGAGTTCTTGTACGACTTTCTCCAGTCCCTTGTTTATAGCTTGCATCTCCTCCGCCAAAAACTTCAGTTGAACCTGTACCAAAGTTCAGGAAATTTAACACAGTTTTCAAGTTTCTTAGCAAACAGAACATGAAATGTGAAAGCTAAGTACCTTTGTTGAAGGCTCCAGTGAGGATAAATCTTTTGTGAAATCCAAAACTTCTGGCATTTTCTCAGCAAGAATCTGCAGAGAATCTATTAGACTATATGTTTCTCTTTATCTAGTGCATCCACGTAGCTACATAAGCATTATAGGAGCTTACCTTGCATAGATAATGCATCAGAGTCATACGGTTATTACGCGCCCGGGTTTCACTGAGTTTTGGTAGACTGTCAAGCTTAAAACCCACCGCAGCACCTAGACAGAAAGTACATTCAGCGAAGAATAAAAGATAGAACCTATAGTTTCTGCGTTCAATTTTCAAACCCACCTCTAGCCGTCCCCTGGTTTAAGGCGTTTCCAAGGGACAAAACTGTCTGCATTATTCTTTTAAATTTCTCAGAGTTCTTTATCTGATGAAAAGAGGAAGAACAAAGCATTTGTGAGATATGTTTAATCACGTTGGGAGACCACTTATACGACAAGTTGAATCTGACTTGCCTGTTCTGCTGCGGAGTTCACAACACTTAAACTATTCTTGAGCTCAGAGATCTAAAAAAGTGTTTCCTTGTGACCATTAGTACTAAAATCAAAGCTCCGGATAATCGTAATCAGTAGGGAATCAGTTTCCAAACCTGAGAACCGAACTGAATTTTGAATGAAAATACTCTGAGCTTTGTTTCCACTCGTGGGACTTTCATCATCTCTAAGAAGAACTGTCCGAATAATTATCAAGAAAAGTATATACGATGTTATCACTCTAATGGCTACTCCAATAGAACCACAAAATTGTTTCAAAGTTTTGTACCAGCTCGCATTTTCCAAGCTTCTCCACGTCACCAGTGTAACCCTGCAAACCAAGCATAAAATGAAGATAAACCAGAGGAACATTAAAAAGGGTGGATCACAGTGTACCCAATTTTTTTGGAATCAAAAACAGCAGAAAATTAGCCGAGAGTGCACTTCTTATACCTTAATTAATTCCATTTCTTCTCTTGTCGGACAAAACTTAATAAGATTCTCAACCTGATCAACATCAAGAGCCGATTCCTCCAGGTTAAGCACTGAGTACTGCCAATTATTTACAGAATCAATTTAGCATTTAATTGTCATTAACATTTTACCCGATTAAACTGCCATCATTACAGAACTTTATATTACCATCAAATCCTGCAGAGGTACTTTCACTTTTGAAAGCATAATTTCACAATTGTATGCTCGCCTGTGTTCGATCTGCAAGAAAGACCTCATAATAGTTAGTTTGATCCCATAGACAAAACAATCATTTTATGGGAAACATATCAGAATCGACACAAGAACACAAATCTTTAACTCTAAAATACACAATTTACCAGTTGGACTTTCTCGGGTTTAGGTCCACGAGAGGTATTCAGTCTTGACGTTCCTGCCTGATCTGGAGCAGATGCGGAGAAAAGACTTTCAAGCTCTGTCATGTCAATCTCAGGAGCCCTTAAACAACAACACGTAAGAACTAATGTTTAGAAATCAGACAATAACCGAAGGCATTAGACAGAGAAGTAACAACAAGATGAACGATGCATACTTAGAAGCTTCGCTAGACATTTGTGTTTCCGCCCATAAGCTCCCATTTACAGCTCTTGTCAACTTCAACCAGTGGTATGGCTTCAACTTTTTGGCTGCATTACTCTTTGAATTTACACGTAACATTCGCCCTTTTCCTGATGAAAGAGACCCACCTGGTAAAGCAGGTGTCGGAGGCACACTAGTACCAGAAGATGTGGATGACTTGGTTCCTAATTTTGGAGGAGGGGGAGGTGCTGATGGCGACCTCATCTGGCCTAAAGGAGGTGGAGGTGGTGCTGACGGTGCTTTCATCTGACCTGGTGGTGGAGGTGGTGCGTTTGGAGGGGCAGGAGGAGCAGGAGGCCGTGGAGGTGCAGGAGGTGAGCTTTTAATGGCAGAGTTTCCATGAGATTGTGGTATTGGGGGAGGGGGAGGAGGAGGAGAGGCAGCGACAGCTGGTGCTGGGGATGGTATAGGAGAGGAAACACTAGGGACTATATTTTGGTCTGATTGCTGCATCATCGGAGGTGGAGGAGGAGGTGGCGGTTGAAGTAGCCCATGTGTTTTGTCTGAGTTAGACACTGGAGAGGCAGGGATAGCTGGTGCTGGGGGCGGTATAGGAGGGGAAACTCCAGCGACTGTGTTCTGATCTGAATGATGCATTGGAGGAGGAGGCGGAGGAGGAGGCGGAGGCGGGGACCCATGTATTTTGTCTGAGTTAGTCACTGGAAGAGGTGGTCTGGCCGGTTGTCGAAGAGGTGAAGCCACATCATTGGGAGCTCCTATTGGAAGTGACGCAGGACAAAGAGAACCTGATGTCTCAGCTTGGGAAGGTTTGGCAGGTGTAGCAGACAATTTAGGAGATGGCAGAACTGACGACGAACTTGTTATTTCAGAAGACTCCTGAGGAGAAACATCGGATGCAGGAGGAATGAGAAGAGATGTTGGTGGCGGTGTCATGGGACGTTTTTCGTTTGGAGTTGTTTGATGAAACGCAGAGCCAGCTAATGATACCCATGAATTTCCATGTGGAAGTGTTTCAGCCGGCTGGACAACAGAATGCTGCAACTTTTCTGACGGTTGAGAAGCAACTGTTGGAATCGGAGGAGGTGAAGGAGGAGGGGGAGGTGCTGCTACTGGAGCCAACGATGTTATTGTAGAATGAGGTGGTGACGGTGTGGAGGCATTTTCAGAAAAGTCGGAAGGTTTAACTGTTGCAGAATGATGCACAAGTTTGAGAGAAGGGGACTCTTGACCTGACAACTTTGTTGCATCCTGGCTGGTGGTGTTTGCTTGGCCACTTAATTGAAGGACAGCATGCGTATTTTCTGCTATAAACTTCTTGGCTGACCCAGTAGGTTGTTTTTCCGGTGAGTCCACAGTTTCAACTTCGGACACTGAAGACAATTTTAACTTTGCATTATTTTCCATTGCTGCCTGTTTCACTATCTCTTGGATACTTTTGGGACTTAACCCTTGTGGTCTTGGGCTTGAATACCCTTCTGGTCTTTCATGGACAGCATTTGCAATAGCTAAATGCTGAAGCATATTGCGAGTGGCATCCGTCTGATCAGCCCAGTCAACTTGATTGAAGAGCTCCTGAACTTTGGAAAAAACTTCTATTGGAAGACCATCTTTCTCCTCCAAGCACGAAAAATCCATCACGTCAACAGACGAAGCAGCATCCATATCTGAGAAGAGAAGCTTCACGCAGAAAAAAATACTCTTTGTGAGTACTAAGCTAAAAAGGAGTAGCTGCATAGCATGTAAAGAGAATAAGAGCCCCATGAAGTACATACCTCGACTCTGAACCCCTTTGGGAATTGTTCTTTAAAATGCCATAATGTGTCAACTTCGTCACGGTTAAGCATCAAGATGTTTGATCTAATAAAAGCTGTATTGAAAACCAGTCGAAACAACATGACCTCCTTTACCAGGTCATCGTTCAAACTGAGGCACTCAATCACGATATCACCTTGAACATGACAATTGATGTCAATCTTTACTAGTTCACATTCTGCCTGCAAACACACAAGGGTCAATCAAGAAAACAAACCAAAAAAAAAAAAAAATCCAATGAATCATGTTGCAAGAAAGAACAAAGAAAGCACAAAAAAAAAATTATCTCTCTAGCTAAGATCTTAAGAGGTCATGCCGTGAAAAAAATACCTGCTTATAGATCCTAAGGTGTTTCCCTTTCTTCGGAGTCGAGTACAAAAGCTTGGGCTTTTTATCATCAACAAAAAGCGGATCCTGACCATATACACGGAAGATAGGGCGACAGCCTCCTTGACCACTTACATCAGGAACAAACCTCAAAATAACACAGTCCATAGTGAGAGCCCTATCCAGAGGAGGCCATTCAGAGACCAGATTCCTTCTAGACACGTACTGTAGATACCGACACTGAGAAGGAATCGGGTTCAACGGCGAGAACAACTGCAGAAGCTCACGCGGAGCCTGCTTGTAGATCATCTCCAGAGTCTTCAACTCACCACTGTACTGCTTCCTGTATATAAGGAGCGCCGCCAGCATGAAAGCCAAAACAGGCCAAGCCCCTCGCTCGCAGTGCATCAGCAGCAAGTTACTCGGGCCAAGGGAGAGCCAGCTCTCGCTCGAGCGGAGAAAATGGTGCATGACTTCCACAGGCAACAGCGAGCAGCCTTCGTAGTGGCGAGGATAATCCATTATGGTCAAGCCGTGTTCCGACAAGACATCGGCCATCACACTCCGAGTACCCACTTCACGGAAATTGAACACGAGAGAGGATGCATCGGGGAAGTGCTCCTGTAGCTGGTTCACAACTCCCGCCATGTAGACTTTGTAGTTCTCTTCTTCCCATGAATCAGAGGAGAAGCAGCAGTCAAACACTGCAAAAAATAAAGATAGAATCTTTCTCTTCAGTGTCCACATCATCTTAAAGATTAAATTTTTTAAAAAAAAATTCCTACAGACACGCAAACAAACAATTGTACAATCTTCTCTAAAGCTATCAACTTTCTCGGAATAACGGATCAATATTAAACCTAGATCACAGAAAGTAGCAATGAACATAGAAAGCGTCGATTTTTTTTTCAGACACTCAAATCAGAAGACAGGGAAGTAGAATCAACGATGCGAAACAGAGAGAGAGAGAGAGAGAGAGACAGACCGAAGACTCGGTCGCAAATCTCGAGCAAACCATCTGGAGGCTTGCGGTAGAACAATTTGCGGAACAAGGCCATTGAATTAAAACCCTAAACCCTTTTCTTCTTCTTCTCGTTTACAAAATCGACGAGCTTGTGTTAGATTTTTTTCCAGAGATTGAAATCGAAAGTTGCCGTTTTTTTTTCTGTTTTGAATCTGTTAAGAAGAAGATGTAACAAAATGGTGTGTTTGTTGGTGTGTTGTATATCCAGGAAGAGGAGATGGTCAGCTTCTTCTGGCGCGTTTTATTGACGACGTGGATCCCATTATCAGCCGCCATCTCTTTCCCCCGATTTGCCACGTGTCTTCTCATCTACGGACGAACCGGCATTAATCTCTCAGTCCGTTTGTTTTATATTTATGGGCTTTTTAATTTGGCCCATGAGTAAAAGCCCGCGTATGCTAAAGAGCAGGAGACTCCTCTGTTTTGTTTTGCTCTATTTTAGTCTTTTAGCATAACTTAGCGAGTTTGGTTATGTTTTAGCATTATTTTTTGATCTGTTAGTGTTAATAAATTCTCTGTTTTGTGTGTTTTTCTGGTTTGTAGAGATACTTGCCATGTTCAACTTCTTTAATGGCTTTGTACATATATATATCTTTTCATACTTTCGATCTTAAAGAAAATGATGTATCCGAACTCTATTTAGCTCTGTTTTAGTATAAATTTGGAAAAAAATAGCGAGTTTGGCTATTTTTATCCAAAAACTGAACCCTGATCTGTTAGTTAATAAACTACTTCGATGTGCATTCTGTTTCTCTTATTTTGGCGCACAATTAGGCGTCAGGTTTAGGGGGACTTAACAGTAGTTAGTCACACTAACAATTTGAACTTGGCCATGAAGTATTATGTATGCTTCATTTGTTGTTGATGATTTGAAGATTTGAAAGAAATGGAAAATTGTGTGTTTAATATGTAAGCAACTAGAATACAACAACACCTTTTATGTCTGATGTATAATTACATAATAATATGTAAAGCAACTAGAATACAACAGATTTTGCTTTATTGAGAAGAAGAGTCTTGCGCACTAAAATGAGTCTCAAAGGCAGAAGAAAGGGAAGAGAAGGGTTTTTTTTTTCTTTTAGAAGAGATCAATGTCGTCAATAGAATTCACAAGCACCCCATCATCTTCCCACTTTATATCTTTCGCATTGGGATCTTTCTCTGTTATATGCAACGGTGTTTCTAACGGCGGAGGTCTCTGCAAATCACACTCTACATATGTTAGCCAACAAACACGACTTGTATGGGGCTGATATATGAAAAGCTATTATTAGTTATAGTCCTACCATGCCTCGTATGAGAGGCCAATTGATGCCACGGAAGAAAGCATGCTGTTTTATCTCATTGGCCCCACCTTTTGATCCTAACCGGCTGCTCGGATCTCTATTTAGCAACATGTTGATCAACTGTCTACCTACAAGACTTACCTGAACCACAGTCCATGGTTCAGTTAGTATTTGCTTTTTTATCATTTGGGTTACATTACATGACGTTACAAGATAGATAGATAGCTCACAGGGATACTGCTGGGGAAGGTGAGATCTTTGTGCAAGATGTTGGCAAATGTCTTCTGCCTGTTCTTACCCCTGAAAGGTGTGCGACCATAAAGCATCTCATACAACAAGATACCTAGTGCCCACCAATCAATAGCACTCGTATGACCAGAGCCCGTGATTATCTCCTGAAAATGATTAGGTAAAAAACTATGATTTAGGCGTTATCCAAAATCTGACAACGCAAATGAAGTGATGAAACATTAATAAGTGCATCAACCGTACAGGAGCAATGTATTCTTCAGTCCCTACAAACGAGTTTGACTGGGCGTTTGGTTCTGCAACAAACGTCGGTAATGGTTGACTCTTGGATGATCTCCTTCGTTTGCTAGGTGTTGGTGGAATAATAAGCTGCCCAACATACTTCTTGTAAGTATATATTACCAGTGAAAAAAGTGGAGTTGAATAATAATAATAAAAAAACAAATACCTGAGGTGTGCAGGCCGTCATGAATGATAGATCAAAGTCTGCTAATACAATGTGTCCATCCTTCATGAGCAGTATATTCTCAGGCTTCAGGTCTCGGTATACTATCCCTGTGTGTGGAACATTATATACGTATTTTAAACCAAACTGCTAGAGTGATTTGAGGGAGAAAGAGACTACACAAAGCGAGTGGCTACATGCATGAACAAGAAATGCTTAGGTTAACAGAGAGAAGGATTCATTTCACTATATGTTACCTAAGCAGTGAAGATATTCTAAGCCGATAACGACCTCTGCCGCATAGAACCTGATGAATAAGAGATTAATTAGAGTCCTTCAGAAGAGCTTAGTGTCTTGTGTTACTCATATGGACTGGAGGAGAATAGGGTACCTTGCTGAATCCTCCGACAAAAATTTCATCGGTTGTCTGTCAAGCAGTGCAAACAACTCTCCACCGGGGCAGAAGTCTGTAATCAAACAAACATGCGTAGATGTCTGGGGACATAAAAGAACGCTTTAGCAATGAGACGCAGGAGCTGAAATGATAGAAACAAAAAAAAAAGTAGAAAAGTCTGCCTGAAAGGAAGCGTAGAGAGTGGGAAGGAAAGGATGATCCAGAAGAGAAATGATTTCTCTTTCGATACATGCTCGGTGAACCTGTATAAAAGCTGCATGTTGTCAATGAGAGGTATAACATAAAATTTATGATGAAAGGGGGAACTCATTCTCCATCATATTGTTACCTTGTTACGATTCAGCATCATGGTTTTCTCCATTGCCTTCATGGCATACAACTCACCTGTGCCTTTCAGTTCAACCAAATGGACACTATGTATCCCATAAATGTAAAAATCATGTTAAAGTATATACAAAGTAAAAGGAGACAAGAACAGTTTTGACTCCCAAGTTTACAGTTACCTGCCAGTATCACCAGAGCCCAACGGTTTTATTGGCTTGAAATGATGAAGTCCCACTGTTTCTCCACTCGCTTGGATCTACAAAGGAGACTATTGCCATTAAAACAGGATGACTGAGAAACAAAGTAAGAAAACAGTAATGTGGTTTGATGCATGCCTTTTGTATTGCTTTCCAGGACGTACTCTCCTTTTTATGAGGCAGAGGATAGACAGGCTTTGAGTGTACAGCCCACAGGTCTTCAGGCCGCTAAGACACATCAAAAACCGATTACATCTTTGTTAAGTAACCATGAATGAATGTAACATACCATATTAGCATCTGGAAGTTCTCTGACAGCTTCATCTACATTTGTTGCTGTAGCTTTCACCTGGAATATAATCAATGTGATAAGTCTCCTTTGATGGAAAAGAGATTTTTTTTAAAAAGCTCAGAAGGAGATGAACTTAGTACCAGTTTAGAACTCTGCATCTCTGTTCTCTCAGATAAACGATTTCGGAGAGGTTCCACATGATCACTTCCATCAAGCTGCACACCGATGAAGTATTGAAGCTCTCCCTGATGAGATGAAGAAAGTCATATTGTCAGCAAACATATCACAGTTTTCTTCAAGTATCTGAATCTAGACATAACGATAATCTCATGACTACCTTCTGATCACGCATAGGCTGCAAGTGGAATAAGTTCCAGAATTTTTTTCCTGCAAATGATTCAAAGGACTCATGAGCATCCGGAGTTGAAGACTTGCAAGAAAATTATCTGAAAATGTTCATTATCAGATAACTTACCGCTCTTCGTGTAGTTTATCAATTGTACAGTTATCTCCCTCTGCTCTCTAATTGCGTCTCTTATCTTCTGAACAGTCGCTTGATCTGTCTCTGGCCCCTGAAGAAACCTGAGGCCAACCATTTTGCATATTCATATCACGACGATAAGAAAAAAACAGAGCCGAGGAGACTGCATCATTATCCGGCATGATGAAGAATCTCATGAGTGAAAGATACAAGGAGAAGAATATTCACATACCGACAGTTTCTCCCCAATATTTCTTCACGTGTATACTCTGTCAACTCAAGAAAGCTGTCTGATGCAAATATCTACAGGGGAAACAACTTGCATCATTACTTCAAGGTTATATGCTTACCACATGTCCATGCCAACATAGCAGCAGACTTGACTAAGAAAAACTGATATATAACTCAAATGAACATACAATGGGAGTATCAGGGAGACGAGGATCACTGATGACGAAATTCTTCTCTATGCGCTCAAGAGTGGTAGCCAGATCAATCCCTTGGCGAATATCCCTTTCTCTTTCTAAACGGTCCCAACTGTCCCTCGGCTCTATTACTTCTGTGCTCAACATCAGTTCTTCAGGTTCCAGTTCCACACTAGGAACATCAAGTGATTTGCTCTTTGACCTGCACATTGCATGAGGGTTGATCAAAAATCATTCAGGGTATACATGTACAGCTTCGGAATACATTCTATGGCTTAGTACAAGGTTACAAAAGTACACACCATATAAATATTAGAAGTACATCTTAACTCTAAATTGAGGTCATACCATTATACACCGACTAGAAGTACATCTTAACTCTATACCTTGTTCTATTTAAGGTTGAGATTGTGTTGTACACTCACTATTTGGCAATGATATCAAACAAGTTGTTTTCAGCAAAATGTTGGCACTTCCATCACACTTTTGTGAGCAAGATACATGCCTTTAAGGATTTTAATTTTTCAGGTTCTTTAAGGATTTAATGTTTACGAGCTATCATGGATATGGTGGTGAAAAAAAACTCACTTCGATTGAGTAGAAACACGTCCAGGTGTTTTGGCTGACTTTGAAGCCTCATCTGGTTGTATAGCTTGTCTAACAGGTGTGGTAGTAGTAGTACTACCAGGCGTCACCATTACATCATTGCTCACGGATTCTCGCACTTGAGACTTGCGATGTCTTACTGTTTGCACGACCTCTGTGATGGAATCCAAAGCTTTCTCCTTCTGGCGAGCTGATACCAACAACAAGAGCATGAAATGTTAACATTTTGAAGATCAGCCCAAGTGTTTTTGTGTTTTTATCACACAAAACAAAAGTAATTATAGAAAGAGAGATGCAGGGAAGTAGAAACCATCATATCGGATCAGGGATTTGGAGAGTCCATTAGGCCTCAATGCTTTATCGTTTACGCCTTCTGTGTATTTGCTTACTTCAACCTGCATCCTGGAAACAAAACAATACAGAAGAAGATGTGAGAAAGGTTGGTAGAGGAGACGGTCAATTGAGCAAGGAAAAAAGACAGGGAGGTACCCAATGAACTTGATGGTGTTGCCTTGGTCATCCTTAATAGGAGTGATTGTGAGAAGATTCCAGAAGGGAGTTCCATCCTTTTTGTAGTTCAAGAGCCTCCCACAGTAACTTTTTCCATTCTTGACACAGTCTCTGATTTTGGCAACTTCTTTCTGGTCTGTGTCAGGCCCTTGCAGAAACCGGCTACCATGGGTTTCAAAAGCAAAACATCATGCTAAGTAGCCAGTTGGGGATGAAGCTATAAATATATATATGAGAGGAGAAGAGACGTACCAGTTTCTTCCAACAATCTCCTTGGAAGAATAACCAGTCATGGTGAAGAAGCCACTGCTTGCATAGACAATGGGACAGTGTGGCTGTGTGGCATCAGAGACAACAAAAGTCTGCTGCAAGGTGGAAAGAGCGGTTTTGAGCTCCTGTGAGACTCTAGGGAAGACCCCAGATTCAGAAGATGATGATTCTTCAGATGACCTCCTAGACGTCTTGCTTCGGTCCACTTCACTGGAGACCTTGAAACTAATGCCATCTTCTCCTGAGTCAGGCTTAACAGCTGATAACCCCCACTCAGCAGTTCTCTCCGCTAACTTTGCAGTATCTTGAAACTCCATCCACTTGCTGCTGCTGCTGCTTCCTTTTCCGTTTCCATCGTAAGGCTTGGATGACGATGAGGAAGAAGAAGCTGAAGCTGATCCGTTTACCTCTTTACCACTCGAGGGGTTGAACACCTCGAGGGATCTGCGTTCACTTAATGGCTCTAAATCCTTAAAGATAGAAGGAGGGGCTCTTGGCCTCTCCATATTGTTTCTTTATTCTCTTTCTTTAGGCGAAACAGAGAAATGAATAGGCTGCAAATAAAGAAAAACAAGACAAGTTCACGAGAAAGTAAGATAGGTAGATGAGGCTAACACACCTGGTTCAGGGAACATCCAATAAATGACATTGAAGTGTTTGAAAGCAATCAAGAAACACGTTAAAGTTATAATAAAAATAAAACGAAAAACAATAAAGACCAGACGTGTAGCTTTATCAGCTGCAACTCATGGATATATAGTACATGGTTTTAAAAGGTGCAAAGACGATGATTGTTGAAAACTCACAACTGTACGAAAAAAATGTTTCTGAGGCTGCAAATGAGCTATGCGGAGGATAGACATCGCTTTCGTTCTATTAAAAACTCACATGGACCCATGAGTCCCTTGTGCAGGACCACACTCTATGTTTACCCTAAATACGTGCACTCTTGTTCATCATTCCCCTCTTATGTAATTTTCTTCATCAATCGTCAATTTATTACACTCTCTATTCACATTTGCAATAATTGAATTGAAAAAACAGACAAACCGACACACCTGCTTCTCATGTTCGGTAAATGTCAAAAAAGAAAAGTGAAAAGTGATTAGAAGGCAGTAACTTACGAGTGTTGGAGTAGCACATGCGCCATCTGATTAGACGGAAGACGAACACTATGTGTATCGTCTCTCTCCCAGGATGCTTTCGCAGACGACGAAACAACCATTTATCTCACATTCACTAATGTCTCCCCTGTCTGTTTCAAATAGTGGTCGAGAAATTAATTAAGGCGGACCCCAGAAGCGAAAACCTCGTCAGGATATTAATGGGCCTAAGCCCATTGATATATTTAACAATGCGACGAGGAAAGCGAAAACCAAAGCAAAAACCTCCTCAGGATGTTAGTGCGCCTATGCTTCTCCCACCTAAAGCCCATTAAGACCTTTAAATAATGGGCCTTATCGTTATTAGTTAGGGAGACGAGGGGAAGAAGAGGGAAAGAAACTGAAAGCAGCAGAGAAAAGAAAAAACAATGGAGGGAGGCGGAAGCGGCGGCGGCGTTAGGCTTCACGTCGGAGGATTAGGAGAGAGCGTCGGGAGAGACGATCTTCTCAAGATCTTCTCTCCGATGGGCTCCGTCGAAGCTATCGAATTCGTCAGGACAAAAGGTCGCTCCTTTGCTTACATCGACTTCTCTCCCGCCTCGGAGAACTCACTCACCAAGCTCTTCTCCACGGTGAGCTGATGATTCGAATCTAACACTTCTTCTTCTCTTTCTTTCTTTCCTAGCTTTCTTAAACCCGGATTCTGATTTTTTTGGCAGTACAATGGATGCAAGTGGAAAGGAGGGAAGCTGCGGCTGGAGAAAGCGAAAGAGCATTACATGGCTCGATTGAAGAGGGAATGGGCTGAGTCAGCTTCTGTTCCCACTGATGAGACTGTTAAAGCTCCCGACAAGTCATCAGCTCCTTCCACTCACCTTAACATCTTCTTTCCCAGACTCAGAAAGGTAACAATAAGCTCATATGTGACATCTAACATGAGGTAGTATTAATGAGGTAGTATTAGTAGTAGTAGTAACTTGGATTAGGAGATTAGGGTTTGAGATTGGGTTTGGTTTTGGTGCAGGTGAAAGCTATGCCATTAAGTGGAACTGGTAAACATAAGTATAGTTTCCAGCGTGTTGCGGTGCCGTCTCTTCTTCCCAAGACCTTTTGTGATTGTGAAGAGCATTCTGCTTCTCTCACTCCTCGGGAGACTCATGCTCGTGATCTTGAAGCGATTAATGTGGGGATTAACGAAGAAGAGGTGAATATTATGAACTCTGTGATGAATAAGCTTCTTCAGAGAGATGACAGCATCATCATCAATGAGAAAGATGACAGCTTCGTCAATGAGAACGATGAGATCATCGTAGATACCAAAGATAACATCGTCATCAATGTGGTATCTAATGGGAAGGACATGATGGACACTGAGCTGGATATCTTATCAAGAAAACGGGTACTTGTAGCTAATATAGTTTTCCTTTTTACCCAATAGTGTGTCATCTACATATATTATCTCTTATCTGGCTCTTTTTTTTGATCTTAACTCAGAAATCAATGCTCGATCAAACACCAGCTGGTGAGGGAGCAAAGGGGAAACCCATTCATCCAAACAAAAAGAGGCAATCAATCATCCCAGAGGGAAGTGGAAGACAGGAAGCTTCACTTGCCATACGTGAAAAGAAGAAGCCTTCTGAAGTGGATCCGGATGAACCAAGCAGAACAACAGGTGTCAAGAGGTCGACTGACAATATTTCCTGGTCCCAAAAGTCTTCCTGGAAAGCACTTGTGGCCAATGGAACCAGCAGTAATTTTAGCGTATCAAGTTTCTTGCCTGATTTTAGCTCCAGTAAAGCAGTACAACCTGCATCAGACACTGACGTTGAAGGTTCAGACCACACAGAGTCAGAAGATACTCACGTTGAAGGCTCAGAGCACTCAGAGTCAGAAGAGTCTGACGTTGAAGGTTCAGAGCCAGAAGAGTCTGACGTTGAAGGTTCAGAGCACTCAGAGCCAGATGATAATGACGTTGAAGGTTCAGAGCACTCAGAGCCAGAAGATGCTGACGTTGTAGGTTCAGACCACTCAGAGCCAGAAGATGCTGACGTTGAAGGTTCAGACCTCTCAGAGCCAGAAGATGCTGAAGGTTCAGACCACTCAGAGCCAGAAGATACTGACCTTGTAGGTTCAGACCACTCAGAGCCAGAAGATACTGACCTTGTAGGTTCAGACCACTCAGAGCCAGAAGATACTGTTGTTGCTGACATAAGCGTGGATGCTGAAACGGTTGAACTTGCAGCAAGTACCGAGGGCGATGGTGAGGATAGAAGTCTGAACGTGGAAAAGGATGAGAACTTAGCCGAGGATTCGGATGCAGAAAAGGAAAGCTCAGAGGATAGTGTGGATCATGATGTGGACGAAGAAGAGACAGAGAGAGGAGAGTTGGAAGGCTGTAAGAAGTCAGCAGGAGGTTCATTATGGCTTCAGAAGGCTTCTTGGACTCAGCTGGTTAGGGACCAGAATGCTTCATTCAGTATTACTCAACTCTTCCCGGGTTCAGCTTCTGACAAGAGTGAAGCGGTTAGCGTGAGCGACAGTGGAGATGGCCAGTTCTCCAACTCTAACCAGAGTGGAACTGGAATGAAACAAAGGGACGACTCGTATAGCACGAATGGTGTTGAGGCTGCGGTAGTCCACGGGGCTAGCAGTAGTACCGCTCTGAGAAATTTAAAGGAGAATGAGCAGATTGTGAAGGCAAAGAATGCGAGTGGGGGAAGTAGATTGGGTGCGAAGAAGCCGATTAGGAGAGAGATTGGGTCAGGGGAGACTTGCGCTTTTATGAGAAGCGAGACTTCTGTGAATGAGTGGAAAAGGGCTAAGAAGGCATTGGGTGAGCCTGGAAGAAAGAAGAAAAGTGAAGAATGAGTTGGGACTGTTAACAGATTTATCGGTTCTTCAAACTATGTATTCTTCTGCAGTTTTGTTCTCTTTATACATTTTGTTTTCTTTTTAAAGTTTTAATAGATTTTGTTTTTAATTTAAGTTATTCACATTCACTAATATTGAAGTTAGATAGAAGACTAAAAAGCTTATTGATGAACTGAACTTGGACAATAAATGTGGAAATGTTGGTAGAACAGATGAAGCATGGATACAAGAAAAGCTGTAAGATGGGAGTGTTGTGTTTTAACAAAGTTCTCGATGCTAACAGAAAATTGCTGATATCAAATGAAAAGAAACAATAACTATCGATCTTTGAGTTCCTGCTCGAACTGAGCAAGTTTAAGGCGTATAGGCTCCAAGAACTGCTTCATATCCAACCGAACTTGCTGCTTCAGTTGCTGGGAAAGCTCTTTGTCTTCACTGAGCTTCACATTCACCTGCTTATTGGAAAAAGCGTATGCGTTTATCAGTGTCCAAATAACCTAATCATCTTCCCAGTCATATCAAAGACTCTAGAATAAATTTTACCTCAAGATCATCAAGCTCGCCGAATGAGAACTCAGGAATGTCGAGACTCCCCTTCACCTTTTTTGCGTCCTCGTTAACAGACCACTCTCCTGAGTATGCAAAAACGAGTTGTCTTTACACGAACAAACACTAGGAGAAGATAAGAATTAACTATAAAACTCGAATGCAATACATCCTAATATCAGATTTTCCCAAAGACAAAATGGTGCAGCAGGTAAACTCAAATGCATTACATCCTAATCTAACGACTTGATTTAATATTTTCACGAGAACGGACGAAAAAAGGGGTTAGGCCAGTGGCGATTCTTTACCTTGGACTTTGAGGGAAAGCTCGTAAGTGTAGCCAACTCTTTTCTTGTTCCGAACAGTGACCAAGAAAGCCTAGCACCTCAGAGGAACAACGCATTATCATCATTAATCCGAAGAACAAACATAGAGAATAAAACAAAAATGAAAAAAGGAGCAAACTCACATCTCCAACACATCTGCTAACATCTATAATCTCAGCTTTTCCAGAAGAGAATTGAAGTGAACCCACTGACACCAGCAGCTCCTGCGAGCACGGTTTCAAGTACAGAACATATTAATACTTTACTTGAGAAAGAACAAAGAATACTGAGAGGGGAAGGAAAGAAAGAAGAAACCTTTAATCGATCAGTGGCCCATTTAGTGAGATTTTTTTCCTCCCAAGTGCCAGCCTATGTAAACAAAGGAGAAGAGATTAAAGGGAATGCTTTTAAAAGACTGTTAATAGATGAAGAAAAGAAAAGAAGAGCAAACCTGATTCCAGAGGGAGCCGAGGGCAGGAGGAGCATTGGAAGCGACGTCGTTGTTGTTGTTGGTGAGCTTTTGTGGCTGAGGAGGAGGAGCTGCGTCCGCTGTGGCTTCTCTCACCCAGTACCTATACGATCCCTCTTTCTTCTTCTCCTCCTCCATTATTTTCCTCTCTCTCTCTCTCTCTCTCTCTCTGCTCACTCTCTCCTTCTCATTTAATCTAGGGTTTCTCCGATGTCTCCGGAACTTTCTAGCCTCAGATCCAAATTTTCTATTATTTTCTTACAAGTCTTTGTTATTTCGAGATTGGTTAAAGTGCTGTTCTCGTTGTCTCCAATGGGCCCCACTCATGACCCAACCACAAGTTAGCAAAGAAAATTCTTTCAGTCTTGTCTCTTTTTTTTGTCAACGTTCTTTAAGTCTTGTCTATTTACTGTTCAAACAATCTTGTCTAAATTCTAAGCACCAACTTCGTCACGTTTTATACTTTTGCAACTGCAGTAACGAATAAGACACAGATTACACTAGTTCTTTCCCAAGTGAAGATACAAAAGAAAAGGTTGTATGGGATTTTGATTCTTCGTTTAGATTTTAACACATCAGTTGATCTTTGGCTTAGGAGCTCTTGGCTTGAAGACAGCGTAAAGAAGTACCAGAACTACGAGTATGGCGGGAACTGTTGTCATGTCCATTTCCACTTTCACCTTCCTCTCTTTTGAACAGTGAATTGGGTGCAAAACCTCCACTGTTGCATTCACTTCTCTTACGAATCTGATACAAAAGAAGAAAAAAAAAAACAAGAAGCCTCACTGGTTAGCAAAACCATACCTATATATATCAGCAGGTGCAAAAAGGTTTATTACTAAGTACTAACCCGTCTGTGGCTTCCTCTAAGGTATACAGAAACCTCATGGCGTCCCCATAACGTGTTTCTCCCGCGATATTCGAAAGCTGTTAACATAACGATATTAGTATACGTATCATTTGAAGCCTTTCCATCAATACAAAGATTTCATCAACCGAAGAAAGCAAATCTATGTGTACTCACTCGTCTCCACAGGCTGATCACGTACTTGTACTTGTTCATCAGCTCACGTTCCCTCGATTTGAAAATCTTGAACGATTTTTCATCTGGTTTTTTGAGTCAAAGGATATAAACACTAGCATATAAAAACCTATAGTGGCACTACATAACCTCTACTCTTCTGCAGGCATAAAGACAAAAACAATATCGGAAGGATACTCGTTCGCTCCAGCCGCAGAAGATGAATCCCTGAATTGACTGCTTGTATCGACTCTTCAAGCACCGTAATTATATAGCTCCGAGCAATTGTGTCAGATTGAAACTGTGAAATCTGCCAACCTTGAGAAGTTGTGGAAAATGGATTGCAACCCACTGACCATGTCCAATCCTGTTAAACACATTTTTTAAAAATAGATGCTAAGACAGACCATCAGCTTCTTCTTTTAGCTGAAGATTTTAATCAGCGTTTACGCTAGGTTTCACAAGCTTGTAGTAGTTACCAGCAAACGAAAAAGAAATTATATAATTACAAAGCTATGCTATGTAGTAAATTCTGTAATCATCATAACTCTACTATACCTCAATTGCACTTTCATGAGCTACACTGTAGACAAGATGAAGAGGAAGAATTCCGGCTAGGTGTTCAGCAACAGAAGCCATGGCCGCTTTCACCGGGCTCCTATGTTACAAAAACAAGACAATAGCGAAAAACTTGTTCATGATGCGCAAAAATAATCAGGCCTATCGCTAAAAATCTGCTAATATAAAGCTGATAACATGTGTGTTAAAACCTTAGATCCCATAAAAGTGATCGACCATTGCATTGCAAATGGCTCTCCCATGAAGATGCCTCCGACTGAACAACAACGACCATATTTGAAAGCGCCTTTGCTTGATAATGTTTGTCAATCAGCAGCGGATCCCCATTGATGAGCCAAAAGATAGGGATTTCAAGAGTAGACCTGCTGTGGGCATGGCCTCCTGGGTTATATACAAGGATAGCTCACAGTGTCAATGCCAATGCCGATGTATCCACATCAACCAATGCATGAGATGCAGTAACACTTAACTTGACGAAAATTGCATAGAAGGCGAGTAAAGACAGCTTAAATGAAATTGACTGAGCAGTAGAAGAAGAGCAATTGCTCAAACGGATCAACTTTAAACGACGACAACAGTAAAAAATGCAAAATTAACTTGACCTAAATTTGCATAGAACGTGACACGGAAATGAAATTGTCGAGCAGTAGGACAGTAGCAATTGCCCAAATGGATAAGGCTAAACGAAGACGGCAGGTAAAAGATGTCACAACGTGAGAACAATGAACAATATCGTAGCTCAGATCTTATGCAGTTGTCTTATTACGGCATACTACTAGGAAGAAAATTTGAAATACATAGGTAAACGAAGAACAGTCCTCAAAATTTCTCAACACTAACCATCTATACAGATGTGTTGGCCATAACGTCTACACCACTACTTGGTAAGGAACATCAAATCAATTTTTACTGGTAGCAAATAGTTTCTAGCGTAGCATTACAGAAAGGCTTCTTTTATAGAAAGGTGTCCCAACAAAAGAAATTAATGGTAACAACTGCAAAAAACACATAACAGAGAAAAATTTCGGTTGCATAGCTGACCTTTAAGGGAAGTGTGATCGTTCAGCCTCTGTAATTGGTATTGGAGGATTGATGAATCGAGATATGAACGAACTGTCTTCCGGTAAGTCCCATTGACAAGCAATAGAGGGACAGCAGCTGCCCTTCGGGATACTGAAAACGCCATAGCCAAGGCAGGATCCTCAGATAGGGTTAACCTATCACAATTGTTAACGACATTTCATTATAGCTTGAAGATGCATTTAGAAATAAGAGGAAAAGAAGATAACATAAGATACGACTGCTAAATATGTTTCTCTCTTTTTGGTTGCCAAGACAATCTACTAGTTCTAAGTTCTAACCACAGTTTATACAGTTTATGGAAGAGAGTCGGAAAGATCAAGCCTAATGATAATAAGTTATATTGGCGGTTGTAAAGCTTATTTTCAGGACTAAACGGATTTCAGTGCATACATATGTTGGCTGAACATAGGTTTCTGAGAAGGTAACAACAGTGAAGAAAGTCCATCCATGAGGGCCTTGAGATCAACTGGCAGCTGTTTGATTTGTCGAACTTTCTACATAAAATAAAATAACCGGGTGACAACCTCTTTTCAGCATCAATAGAAACTAAACTGAAATACTCAGGCAAAGTTACGGGTAGGATGAATCGAATAGGCTTAGTAGCAAAATTATTTCATTTTCAAACATATGTTACATACCTCTTGTGTGATGAAGAAAAGCTGAAAAGAGACCTTCTCATAATGATGAAATGCACCATCGGCAACTGAGGGTGATATTATATGTCTCATGGATCCCCAGAGAGTAGCACCTAAATGTGCAAGGAAAGTATCTCGTGCAACTGTGTAATTTTGGAACTCCTGTGCAGTGCAAGTGTCACATTTCATATAAGAACCGAAACCAGTAAGGAGAAGCAGCAGAAGACAAAAACTCTGGCATGGGATGGGAAATACCTCATGTTCATCGCTAAACAAATTCCAGCTCTCCATTCGTTTGAGTGCCTCCATGGCTTTTCTCTGATGAATCTCATCATGTGCATCTCCTTCAAGTGACTGAAGCTCAGTTTTCAAATCCCGCATCCTCTCATCAAGTTCTTAGACACGAAGAGTGAAAACAGTGAGGGAAAGGCACAAAAAGAATAATCGAAACAATTACTCAAGAAAATGATGTGGCAGCCGTGCGGATTCCTTGAAATTACAGAATAGAAAATAAAAATATCGTACATGAAACTAAGACTCATAAAGCAGCTATAGAGAAAAAAAAGCACCTTCACAAAGAGCAAGCTTCACCTTCCTTCCCTTGCAGTGCTTAAAAGCAAATAGTTCATATACATCAATCTCCGCTAGAAGAATGTCAACAGCCTGATGATCTTTCTGAGAAAACAAGAGCTATATTGAGAACTGTGGTCGAAAAGCATTTCACAAGGTGAACGAAAACATAACTCAGAGACATTATACGCAGGAACACATGTGCATTTATCCCACAGGCATCAGCCTCAAGGAAAATACAGCTCAAGAATCCAGATCCTTACTTAACAAGTAATATGTTCACCTCTGTAGGTCATGAATTATAGAGAAGCTAGTTTTAGTGGAGCTTTGTCTAAGATGATTCCTCAATCTCAAGAATCCCCGAGTCCTATACCCAAATTCTATAATTGTCTAAGATGATCACTATCTTATGGTAAGCCTTCCCACTACTGTATTTTCCAGCAGCGGTAAACTTAATGTTAACCAGCCTCTTAAAGTACTAGGGATTTGGTTGTTCTACTTTATTTGTTACTCATATTTTTGTTTGTACTGGAGTGCAACAGGGCCCAAGAAAACTCCAGTACTCCCAAGATAAAGCTCCTTTGATGAAATCCGATGGTTTCTTATTTCACCAATCAAAAACACACCTCTCCAAATACAGAAAATTTATCCTGGATTGCAACTTGGAGTTTTTCTTCTGCTTCATCTTCAGATATTTCTAGCAATAAAAAATCGTGAACACAAAATTAACGGAAATTCAGGAAAATTTTTGTGCAAATGAAAGATTGCCAAAGAACGACAAAGAGGCGTCCATAAATTACTAGGATAATACGTTTAAAGTAAGGTAAATAGTCGGGAGGTTTACAGCTTAGTAGCCACAATGCAGAATATTTTTATTGCGAACAGTACCTGCAACTGCACCAATGGTCTTTCCCACATTTGGCAAACTAAGTTCCGTCCGCACTCCTTCCCCACCGACAGAAGGTCCCCATGAAAAAGGGCCAGCAGATAAATCGATGAATGCCCACCTGACAGAAATTATTCACAAAATCATGAAAATGCTTTGCCATTGTTGGCTGCATAAGATGGCGCTCTAAGCCAGAATTAAAAGGTTAAATACATGTACACACATGCATTGAGAGCTTCAGAAAATCAACCTGCCCTTTCCGATCCAAGTATCAGTCAGACATTCTGCGTTAAGATTGCTAATGTCTCCAGCTTTTAAACCCTTTTCCAGAAAAATCTTCATATCCTCATTCTTCCCGTTAAGCAACTTGAAATTTCCATTGAGAAAAATTCGAAGTTAATCACATGTACGGAAATCCATTTAGAGTAAACGTAGCTTCTGGGACCAGATAGTATTGAGCCAAAATAGAAGAAGATTGGTACCTGCAAAACTTTACTCTGAATGAGCTCGGCTGCATCTTTACCGTGGGATAGCTGTTCCAATTTGTTAAGAGCATCCTGGCATGCATTGTACCACTCGGCCTGAAAGTAAGACAACAATCAACAATGTAACACAAATAGCCAACACTGTAAGACATAACGAAACGCCAGATTCTACAGCACAAAAGATCTGGTTCTCAGATAAGAGTATAGTCACTGAAACAACCACACAGACCTAAACTACCATACCATAATAAGATTTTTCCATATCTTACAAACATTAAGGCTAATCAATGGAATAAGAAAACTTGAAGGTGCAGCAAAAATAACAAACCGTATCAGTCTCCTCCGCATTTGTCCAGGAAAATTTAAGCATTGGATGCTTCTGGTACAAGGGCTTCCTCACCATATCAAATGCTAGAACATATCCAGCATGTATCAGATAATAAACTAGAATGTACATCATCAATGGAAAATGTCGCTGTTATTTGCCTTTCTGTACCTAAAATATTTTCTGATGGTTTTCCAGACTGAAGAAGTTTTTTAATAACGTCCTTGTTCTGCGAAAAGAATAAAAAGAGTCGTATGAACTTGGCATCGACATACAAGCACTTGCCAGAAAACTTAACCGAAGAGATCATTATAAAGAACTTCTTTTTTGGTCAGAATTGTTTATGATGCAATTTGCTTTGGAGGCATGCACAGAATTTAGAGAACTAGAATCACCTCTTTCAGATAAGATATCTCTGAGTCTGAAAACCCTCTCCTGCAAAATCCTTTTGTAAGTCTATTATGTTCCTCGTCCGTAATAAAATAAAATAATATAATAACGATGATAATCAGGTGCTAACCGGTATCCATATCCGCCTTTTCTAATATCACGTTTAGGATTCAGAACAAATACATTGTATGCATCACCGAGATGAAAATATTCGACAAGGCTAGAGAAAATGAATTCCATCATGTCAGTATCAACTTGTCTTAGAGCACTTTCCTCATCTCTGTCACCAAGAACAAAAAAAGAGACAACACAGAAAATGAGACCAGACCCCCAGTTAGAAAAAAAGTTGCAAACAGCTATCACGAGTGAAATAAAGTTGCAAGAACCAATTGGTATGCGCTCTGCATATAAATTGACCAGTAAAGGACTTCCATAAGACAAACTGCATTACCTAGAAACGTCATCCTTGCGTGCTAAAACATTGATGGCACGCTCGATAACTGAAGTCACCTTTTCCCCCATTTGTATAGCATGAACAGAAAAGCTGACAAAAAGGAAAATAAATCTCCAATTTAGCGTCTAGGCAAAACCAACACCACCATCGCAAAATATGAACCGTCAAAAAAAAAGATGACTATACTTGTAGTTGAGGCGACTAATGATAGGAAGATGGTGTGTCAACTCCTTTTCAAAGTTAGTCTTGTAAAAGGGATTGGGAACTTCTTTGGTTTGGGGAACTCGTGTGTGCTCAAACACGTGATCAAGTTTACTGAACCAACGCTCAAGTTCCTCAGGAAGGAGTTTGAAGTCTATGGAAATAAAGTATTGGAGAAAATGTTAGTAATGACTCCAAATCTCAAAGCAGAGAATGTAATTCACCTTGGTTTCCTTTCCCATCAAACCCAATGAAAATGAAATTGACTGGGACGGGGAGATAGACAGCATCAACTTCCATAAGCTCTAGGTAACTCGCAATGGTTCCTGCCTTTGTGTAGTTCACCACACCCGAATTCGAGTGGACTGAAGACTCCAGATCATCAAATTCTGATTAAAAACATCAAAAGAGTCAATGCCACATGAAAATCCAAAAACGAAGCAGGAAGAGAACATAAAAGCATACCGTTACGAAAGACAGACTCGCTCCAAAACCTGCTCTTTTCCTTGAGATTGAACAAGGAAAACACCGAAGCCTTTCCTCGTGGAGCTCCATACGATAGAGATGGCAAGAACTAAAATCAATCGAAGAAATCAAGCAGACTCGATTGAGAAATGAGAAAATGCGAAATTTTCGAAATCATATGGATGGGATCGAAGGAAGGAAGGAAGGAAAGGAGGGCGTACCAGGATAGCAACGCAGATGGTGATCACGAGCTTGGAGACGGATCTGTTCCCAGCCCCGAATCTACGCATCGTCTTCGCCTTATTCTTCTTCTTCTAGTGATTCGTTCTCGTAGTAGGGTTTTGATCTTTCCTCCCGCAACAATTCCCTACACTAGCCACTCTATTTTTTCCCAAACAAATTGATTTTTTCTTCTATTCTCAGTCTTCCAACAAGTCAAAAGAATAAATAAATTAAACAAATTTAGTTAAATCAACAAAAACTTAAAACTACATATTTTAAATTTCAAAAATACATCACAACTATAATGCAATAACAACATATAAATATAAATGTAACTAATATTTTAGGTGTTAGGATATCCATTGAGGTTTGGTTCAAATCTTTTCAATTTTTAGACCGCGAGATTTCTATGTAAATTTTATATATTTTTGGATCGAATTCGAATTTTGGTTTAAAGTATATTTTGAATCCAAATTTATTTCATGTTCGATTAATTATAGTTTCAAGTTTTAGTTTTGGTATATATTTTCAAATATTACATCAAAACAAACATAAATTGAATATATGATATCTTTTTTTAGGTTTTAAATATTTATTTTGAAATTGTTTTTTCTATAGATTTAACAAATTTTTGAATTTTTCAGTTTCATTTGGATTTGATCAATGATACTTCAGATTCTCTTCTCTGTATGATTCTCTCATCTGTATGATTCTTTCGGGTAATTTTACTACTCGAATCGAATCAGATATAGTTTTGGAGTTTTTGTTCAATTTGGTTTTAAGTTTTAAGTATTGTGCTATAACAAAAATTAGATCTTGATCCGTGCGACCGCACGGGTATTAATTTTTAGTTTTAGTTTTTATTTAGTTATATTAAATAGTATATTTATAATATCTGATCTTTTTATATTGACTAAACTAGAGATGAGTATTTGGATATCTACTCGAATTCGGTTAAAATCTATTTGAGTTTGAGATTTTCGAGTTTAAAGATTCCAACTCTTTTCGGATATTTATAAACTTTGGTTCCGGTTTGATTTGGATCTTTGCAGGTTTAATAACCCGTTTAAATTATTTTTAAATTTTTTAAATTTATATATCTTTAAATATCCTTAAATCTAAAAAATATAACATGTAAATTTGAGTAATGTAAGCTAAATTACCTAAATTAAAAATTAAAATAGGTTTAACTTGAATATTTGAATGAAGAATAAATATATATTTTAAGTATTTTTGTGTTTTGATTATTGTTTATCTACTTTAGATGTTTACTTTTGATTATTTTTTATATTTCAAATATTTTAAACAACTTAAAATAGCTTATATCTTGGATATTAACTCGAAAATAGCTAACATATTGAAGAATATAAATATGATTTCAATACATTATAATATCCGAAATATTTCGTTAGGATAAGATTTGGTTATGGTTCTCTAGTTACCAAAATGGTAAATCCATTTGGATATTATCTAGTTTCAGTTCAAATTTGGTAATACTTTTTAATTCAGATTTGTTAAATGAATAGTTGATATTATAATTTCCATGAATTGTTTTTCCAATAAAAATGTATTTTTTTGAATTTGACATTGATTTAATTGAGAAGTTAATGAAGTATATTTAATTCAAATTTAATTTTAGAAAATACATTAATGTAAGTGGAAAAGAAAAAACATTAAAATATGAAGTATTATTTAATTGTGTATTTAATTCAAATTTAATTTTGGAAAACACATTAATCAAAGTGGAAAAGACAACATTAAAATAGGAAGTATTATTTAATTCTCAGTGGCATGGAAGTGTAATTAAATTTGAAAACTAAGGGTATTTCTATATGTGTACTTCTGTTTTAATAAAATAGACTAGATTTTTGACCCGCACATCCGTGCGGATATACTTTTTTATAAAATATGTTGCTATTTATTTTCCATGTCAATATTAGAGTTGGACATTATACCCGAATCCAAAAGATTGAACCGATCCCGATCCAAAAAGAAGTATTAAATTCGAACTGAAATTGATTAAATATCTAAATTATTCAAAATATTTGCATTTGGGGAACTGAACTGAATCCGATCTGAACCGAAGTATTTCAGATACCTGAATGTATTCGAAATAGATTTATATAATTATATATATTATTTTTTAGATTTAATATATATATAAAAACATCCAGAATATATATAGTACTTTTAAGTTGGTTTAAATAATTGATAATATATATAAATAGTCAAATGTAAATATCTAAAATAGTTAAAGTATACTCAAAACACCAAAATATTTAAAATAATTATTGATTTTCTATCCAAATATTTAAATCAAACCAATTTATATGTTAAGCTTAGGTATTATAATTATTTATTCTGAAAATTTATATATTATTTTTTATATATTTTGAGAAAATTAAAGTATATAATGAATTTAAAAAATAATTTAAATGGGTTATCTGAAACCGAACGAACCCGCAAAGATACGAATCGAATCAAAACCAAAATTTTGAAATATCTGAATGGGAATGAAATCTTTAACCCCGGGAATCCGAAACCGAAACAGACACGAACCCAACCCAAATGGGTACCCGAAACCCACCTCTAATTCACAATCTATTTTTTCTTTAAAAATAGAGCAAACATATAACTAATAGTATTTTATACGTACTATCCTATAAATAATCACATGTATTATATTTTTAAAATTTAATGTGAAATATAAAAATCATAATTTAAGTTGGTATATGAAATTTGAATTTTTATTGTATTTTTCTTATATATATTGAAAACATTTTTAATAATTGTTATTGGAAAATAGTTTAGTAAAATTTTTTTTTTGAATATATATATATATATATAAATATATATATATATGTTAAATCAATTTTTGATATAATTTTAAATTATTATTTTGATTTGAAATATAAGTACAATTTAGAACTAACCCTAACTTTTTCTTAATATTTACAATAGGATGCCATTGGCCTTAAATATTAAACCAGCCTAATTAAGGGTCTGACTGGTTCAACCGTAGCGGTTGCGGTTGCGAAAGTTTGCGGTTACGGATGGTTGTGATTTTTAGCGGTTTTAAGAGATTTGTACGACTGGTACTGCGTTTTGAAATTTGTGCGTTTGTGGGATACTTATGACTCGTTAACCACCAGATGCAACAACAATTAAATAATAAATTAATAATATTTATATGTTATATAATTATAAAAATATCAAAAATCATAAAACTATAATTAATATAAAATTATATTTATAAAATAATAGTTTTAAATTTTTTAAAATTATAGAAATATTTTTATGTCAAAAATTAATAATATTAATTAAATTATAATAGATATATATTAGTAATTTCATAATTATAATTTAAAATTTTTATTTATTTTTTTATTTTGAATTTGTATTGTTTTATAAAAAAGAAAAAAAAATTATACTTCCGCAACCGTCTGCAAACGCAAACGCTAGCTGGAACCAGCTTTTGAATTTTAGAGATTTGGAGCGATTTGGAGCGGTTTAGAGCGGTTTGAATGATTGTTGCAAAACGCCAACAACCGCTACCAACCGCAAAAGCTGCGTTTGCGGGTGGTAGCGGCAAAACCAATCATGCCCTAAATTGATAGACTTAACGGTATAGCCGTTTGCCGTCAAAAAAGACTTAACGGTATAACTAAAATAAATGATATTCCATAACATCTCCTATATTTAAGCAATCACACTAACTAATATTAAGATATCAGTTTGAATAAGTTAAGCTATTAAAACTAATAGGAATATTAATAATTTCAAAATACGTAATTTCCTTTTATAGAACATGTTAATTTTTATAAACCAAAACGACACTCTATGACACTCGGTGGTAATTTATCTTAAATATCTGTTTTGATTATATTGACATCGTAGAAATAGGAAAGAATTTTTGATTGTTATTTTGTTTCCAATTATTGTGAATGTTGTGTTAAGATTTGGTGATGTGGTATTTATTTTGGTTTGCGAAATTAATGGGACAGGTTGGTGTAACAAACCTTTTTTGGTTTGCCAATTAATGGACAGCAAAATATAAAATTACGGTGTTTTGAAGAGTGACATAGGTTGGTAATTATTGTGGAAAAGTCAGGGTCAAGTACTAAATGTATTTCAGTTTTAATATTTTAGATTAATAATTTCAAAATCTAATTTCAAAATACGTAATTTCCTTTTATAGAACATGTTAACTTTTATAAACCAAAACGACACTCTATGACACTCGGTGGTAATTTATCTTAAATATCTGTTTTGATTATATTGACATCGTAGAAATATGAAAGAATTTTTGATTGTTATTTTGTTTCCAATTATTGTGAATATTGTGTTAAGATTTGGTGATGTGGTATTTATTTTGGTTTGCGAAATTAATGGGACAGGTTGGTGTAACAAACGTTTTTTGGTTTGCCAAATTAATGGACAGCAAAATATAAAATTACAGTGTTTTGAAGAGTGGCATAGATTGGTAATTATTGTGGAAAAGTCAGGGTCAAGTACTAAATGTACTTCAGTTTTAATAGTTTAGATAGTTTAGATGATCAGCTAGTTAGTTGATAGATTAAAATGGTCATACTGATCAACCATGTCTAACATACGCATTAGGATACTAAAGAGTAAAGATGGTTTATATACTATTTGATAAAACTAGGATATCATTTACAGTATAAGCTAACGCTGAAAAGTAATAATGATGTGTTTAACTTTTATAAAAACATCCTGCTTAATACAATAGTATCAAGACTCTCTGAAAACCCTATTTTGGTCTCTTTTTTCGGCGGCCGCCATCTTCTATGCGCGGTCGCCGGATTCTTCTCTGGTTTAATTTCTTCTCTTCTCTTTCTTCTAGTTCCTTATGTCATATGTGTCATCTTCTACTCCGTTATGGTGGCTTTTGTGCGAAGTTCGTCGTGGTCAATCCGGTGGCAGTAGAATGGTTATGTTGGTTTTAATAGTGGTTCTTGGTGGCGTTTGTTACAAGAGTAGTGGTTCGTTTGTTATTGATGTTTCCTCTCACCTTCTATTCGTCCAGCGTAGTTGTCCCTATTAGTGAACAAAGCTCAAACAGAGCTCAAGTTCAAAACAGAGTAGTTCAAGTTCAAACCAAAGTTGAGTCTCCCGCCAAAGCAAGACTTACGCGTGAAGAGAAAGGAAAAGATAAAGTAGCAGAAGAAGACAAACCTGTTGACAGCTCAGACTCAAGTTCACAGATCCAAAATCAACGGTCACTGGCTTCAGGTCACGACAAAACACAGAGCAGAGCTCGTACGACTGAAGCCTTCGCCCTAAAGCTGTCCAACGCATTCTCAGCCCTTGATCAAGCATCTGACGTCGGATGAAGCCATCTGTCTCTTAGCTAGGGCTTTCATTATCTTGTATAAATACTCCTGCATTGTAACAGAGTTCTTCATGCTGAAATGAAATAAAGATTGAAACTTTATCTTCTCTTGTGTGTTTCTGAGGTTGCTTATAGTCCCATGTGCTTCATGCTGTCTTTTCTGTGCAGGTCTGTTTCTTACCGATTTTATTCTCGGTTTTTATCAAAGAGATTAGACCTTGCTACGTGTTTCATGTCCTCTGCCATATTATGAAGCCATGAGTCTTTGTTATGGAGAGGTCTCTCATCAGTTTGAGAGAAGATATGCATATTGTTTCTTGTCGTGAGAATCAGCTATGTATCAAACAAGGATCTTCCTTGGTTGGTTCTTTTACCTGAGAGAGATTGAAAGGCAATTCCATTGGTTTTTGTTTTATCTGATTCTTCTTCACAGTTTTACGATGCATTTACTATTAATACCCACATGTGTATGGGGTTAATTCACGGTGCCTACTGATATCTTTTCTTTTATGTTTTGTTGCTGGTCTGTTTGATTCAGTATTGTAAGAACACTTTCAACAGAAAGAATATGAATATGGAGGATATTTATCAATTGTACCGGTAGATACTTGTACAATTATACGGTGAAACAGTGTAAATTATTTAATCACATTGTCTTCTAATTCCAGAGTTAACATAGAAGTTTTAGAGCTTGTTCCTTGAATGAGTTCTTAATTAGATCAAATTATATCAAACTCTATCCTCAATAATGTTTTCCTTTCCAGTAAGAACACTTTAATAATATCTCTATATATCTAATTTGTTTTCAAGAAAGTAAATTTATTTTCTTGGATGTTTGGAGATGCTATCTTTCCCCCCCACCCCACCCCCATAAACAAAAGATGGCATATTCGAAACATTGTGACTAAAAGCAACTGTTTGAAAGGAAGTCTCAACTCTCAATAGACAATGAAAATGAATCGCAGAAACAGGGCAAATGTGATCCTTTCTTTACTAAAGTCAAAAGCAAATGGCATTTTAATCGTATGGCTGTATAGTAAGTCAAGACGCTTGGTTTTACTCATTGTAGCAGTTTGTAGAGATTCAAAGTCTCTCTACCGACTACAACGGATGATATGCATCGAATATAGAATGTACCGACTTAGTATGAACATAATCGATGGGCCTGTGATAGAGAAGCCCACATATCCGTTAAGAGCGCAAGGGACCACAAAACCAAAGACATCGATGCTTACGTGTCATTTTTGTCGTTGTCTGTTACCCAAAAACAGCGGTCACAAAGCGCAAGCGTGGTTTCTCTCTTTAATACGCACTGGTGACTGGAGCCAGACAGTACAGCTAAGCTCAAAGCTCAAAAAAAGCTCATAGTTTAGTGTGTTTGTTGTCTACCTTTTTTTTTCGTTCCACGAAGTCTCAGATCGGAGAGACCCTCGAGATGAGGTGGAGTTTCGTGGCGGTGATAGTACTGACGGTGGCGGCGGCGGTTTGTCCTAAAGCAAGTTCGATTGGAGCGAACTGGGGAACGCAGGCTTCACACCCTCTTCCACCGGATATAGTGGTGAGGATGCTGAGAGAGAATGGTATTCAGAAAGTAAAGCTATTCGACGCTGAGTACGACACTCTCAGAGCTCTGGGCAGATCAGGAATCGAGGTTATGGTTGGTATCCCTAACGAGATGCTGGCTAGTCTCGCGTCAAGCCTCAAAGCCGCTGAGAAATGGGTTGCTAAAAATGTTTCTACTCATATCAAAACCGATAACGTCAACATCAGGTCCTCCCCCTTTCTTTCTTTAACTTTCTCTTATCAACAACTTTCCCTTTTTAGGGTTTTTAGGGTTCCGCTTTTGTACTTTACTAGTTAGGAACTGGAATCAAAGGAGACTTGAGTTTGGATTTTTGTAGACAGTTGAAGTAGGTTGGATCTGTCTTTGTCTGAGATTAAACTAACACAAAGCTCATGTCTTTACTGTATAAAATCAGAAATCTGAGTTTGAGTTTGGTTTTGTTGCACACTTTGGATAAGTTTGATATGTCTTTTTTTCTGAGAGAGACATCTACACAAAGCTCATGTCTTTACTGTATAATCAAACAGCTGAGTTTGATCCTCTGGTTCCGTTTTGTTGCACTTTTGAGTTTGAATTCTTGTAGACAGTTAAGTAGGTTGGATCTGTCTTTGCTGAGAGAAATCTACACAAAGTTTATGTCTTTACTATATAATCACTACAAACTTAACTAGACAGCTGAGTTTGAGTTCTGGTAGACAGTTAAGTAGGTTGAATCTGTCTACATAAAGCTCTTATCTTTACTGTAGAATCAGATAGCTTGATTTGAGCCTCTGGTTCGGTTTTGTTGCACAGGTACGTGGCTGTTGGCAACGAGCCTTTCCTGTCCACTTATAACGGAAGCTATCTCAGCACGACCTTCCCTGCGCTAAGGAACATCCAAATCGCGTTAATAAAAGCTGGTCTCCAGAACCAAGTTAAAGTCACTTGTCCCCTGAACGCTGATGTCTACGAAAGCTCCAACACATTCCCCTCCGGAGGCGACTTCAGAGCCAACATCCGCGACCTCATGATCACAATCGTCAAGTTTTTAAACGAAAACGGCGGCCCCTTCACCGTCAACATCTACCCTTTCATCAGTCTCTACAACGACGCCAACTTCCCGGTGGACTACGCCTTCTTCGACGGCAACTCTCAGCCGGTCAGCGACGGTGGGACGTTCTACTACAACATGTTCGATGCGAACTATGACACTCTTGTCCACGCGCTCGAGAAGAACGGCTTTGGAAACATGCCGATCATAGTCGGCGAGATCGGGTGGCCTACGGATGGGGACAAGAACGCTAACGTGGAGTTCGCTAAAAAGTTCAACCAAGGCTTCATGGCTCACATCTCAGGTGGGAAGGGAACTCCGAGGAGGCCTGGACCGATAGACGCCTACCTCTTCAGCCTTATAGACGAGGACGCCAAAAGTGTTCAGCCTGGTTACTTCGAGAGACACTGGGGGATATTCACCTTCGACGGGTTACCAAAATACGTGTTGAACTTGGGGACGACCAACACGGGAGCTTTGATACAGGCCAAAGGTGTGCGTTATCTTCAGAGGAAGTGGTGTGTGATGAAGCCTAACGTGAGGCTGGACGATCCTCAGGTGGCGCCTAGCGTGAGCTACGCGTGTAGCCTTGGGGACTGCACTAGCCTCGGGGTTGGGACATCGTGTGGGAATCTGGATGGGAAGGAGAATATATCTTATGCGTTTAACAGTTACTATCAGATCAATGACCAGCTGGATACAGCGTGTAAGTTTCCGAATATATCGGAGGTGACTAAGACGGATCCTTCGACGGGTACCTGCAGGTTTCCGATTATGATAGAGCCTTACTACGGTGCGGCTGTGCAAGGACAGGTGTTCTTGTTCCCACTGATGCTGGCCGTAGCCATCGCCGTGCTCTCTATTTTTTGATGGTTTCTTGTCATGTTGTTGTAGCTTTATGTGTGATGTGTTTTATTTTATTTTTCCTTCTTCCTTTACTTGGATTCTCTAATTTCTACCTCCCAAGAACAAGTGAAAATAGTGCCGTGTTCTGGGAACTATTTGTTTCGGTTTTTTCGCACATTTGTTATCCTTGCAATTAAGAAGGAATAACTGAGAAATGAGGGTCCTTGCTGTAAATGACAACCCAACCCAACTCGAAGGGTTTGCTACTTAGCTGCAAGTATTTTGTTGCTTCCGTCTATCTTGTGTAATGATCGTGTCTGTTTCTGGAACAGAACGGAAATTGCATCATATGTGGTTGATTGATTGATTTGTCAGTGACAGACGATGGAGTCAAAAGAAAGCTTTAGTTAATGGCCCTCTCTACCTTTTACATCGTTTTGAGTACCATTCATTGTGTTGTTTTTTCTTTCCACATTGTTTTGTTTCCTACGGATGTCAATACAACAGTTGACACACTCCATAAAGAACCAATTGCTCCAATTGCATAAATTGTGTTGTTCTTTTTTAAACCTTCAAAACTTCCAATAGAGTAGTTGATGTTGTCAAGAAAAGTTCAAATCTACATTTCGATGTAAACATTAATATTGGTAGGGCCTAATAAGGGTAAAAGATTGTCAATCAAAGTGTGATTGTATGTCCCATTGTATTTGTATTCTTCTCCCACAAACCAAATGGGCTTCACTTATTTGTGAATTTAGCCGGCAAAAGAAAAACAATTGCATCCACCTCGGCTCCTTCTTAAAGACCACACAAATTTAGTTTTGCTTTAAGCCTCTTACAGACCCGTCCTCTTCAGGCCACAAATTTATTTAGTAATTTTACGGCCACACTTTGAAATGTAAAATGTAAAATGTAAATTATTAACATAATGTATCAATTTCACTTACAGTGTCATTGCATCTCACGATCGAATTAACATCATGGTCTGTGATGTATTCTTCTTTTTGCTCTTTTGATTTATTAGATCTTTCGTTTTCTTATTAGTTTTCTTTTTAAACATTATCATGTTTACCATTTAGTTATTAAAACCCTTTTTAAATAATTTGAAATTACTAATCATATTTGTTATTTGAACCTTTTCATTTTACCATTTTATAGTTTTCATAATATTTTACATATCTGTAAGATTCTTTTTGTAATGTATTTAGCAATTAGAACGCCATAGTAGTAATGAAAACCCCAAAGTAATATTGTGGTAATTTTATATAATTTAAAATATTTGATAAAATTATCAAAGTTAAGTCGATTCTTTGTGTAAATATTAAAACATAGGATATAATTATGTTATTTTTTTATTTTTTCAAGTAAACAAAAGTGTATAATGATATTAAAGTCATAAGTGAAAAAAAGTAGGAAAAACATAAGACCACACAAATTTAGTTTGCTTTAAACCACTCAGCTTTTAGGACAGCACTGATTTCTTTGCACCATTTGTTGTTTATATATACTAGAGTCGCTGTCTGCGCTACGCGCGGAAAATACGTTTAAATATCTTTAATTTTTAGTTACTATAAATTTATAATTTTCAAAAATTCTGTGAAAATTTTAAATATTTTACATAATACAACCAAAATTATATAATGCATTAACACAAAAGGTAGATGAGATAACTTAGTTATTACTTTGTTATTTCTTAACTCGATAGACTAATACTTATCATAAGTCTATATGTTGAAGGCTGTCTTTCTATAAGTCTTTTTTAAAGTTAGTTATAATATCTATGGTGTTTTTGAAATAAGATCTTATTTTTAGTACTGAAGCATTTAACAACTTTTATTAAATGTCTCGGCTAAAAATTTACAAAATATAAACATTATTCTTTAGCTTTATTAATTTTTAAAATTATTTTATTTTAGTCATACATTTAAATATTATTCACATTATTTGTAACATATTTTTTATTAATATCATTAATTCAACTCTAAAATATTCAATAGTTGAAATAACTAAAAATATATTATATTCTTATAGCTTTAGCGATATAAGAATATTAAAGTAATAAGAAAACCCGTAGTTATAAATTTATAAGATGATAGGTATATGAAAAATGTTGTTTTGATTAGTACTTATTGTTTCAACCTATTTTTATATGTTTGGATTCTTGATAAAGTCTTTAGACAATTTTTATTTGTTTGTTGTTTCTTTAAATTTACTATTTTACTTGGTAATTAATTTTCATAGTAATTGTTTCAGAATTTTTATTAATAGAAATTTTCAAAGTGTTAGAAGAAGCTAACTACTATCAAAAATTTTAAAAGCATTTAATGTATAGCTAAATCACAAAATTAGTTGTGCTAGATATGAAGGATTTTAATGGAAATTTTTAAGATTTTCGTTAAAAGAAATGGGATTATATATGTTTAGGCTTACTGTTATTACCCAAACCAGACTTTCCCAATCAAACCAACCCGAAAAGTTAAGTTTTTGGTTAGTTTGGTTTGGTTCAATTCGGCAACTAAAAAATGGTTTTCGGTTTGGTAAGTTCGAAAAGAAACAAAACTGCAAACAGTATTAATCTTAACTTAAAATGAAAATATTTTTAAAAAAAATTACAGTAACAATTTTAATATATATATATATATATATATATATATATATCTTAACCATAACTTTTATAATACTATTATTTGTTTTTAAAATATGTTGATTTTTGTCATTATGATTTGAAAATTTAAATTAATGTAGACTAAAAAGATCTCATTGATTATAAATATATTTATAACTATTATTTTATATGAAGACATTTAGGAATAGATTAGCTCTTTTATTGACTTCCAAAAGCTGGTTCATGTAGATAAAACATCACAACTTGTTACTGTAAACTGAGAACTCAAAACAAAATCTCATGTTTTTCTGGAATTATAAAAACAGGAGTGACTTATTCACGGACTGAGGATGCTTATGCATTTCAACGATTGATTTCAGATTGTGGGTGTTGACGGTGTTTCTATTATCAGACACATTGCTTGGAGTATGGCCTCGTGTATTCTTGCCATATTCTACTGATGCCAATTTTCAATGAATGAGTAAAAGATTCATGGATAAGTTCTTGAAGGGTGACTTTGTGTTCTCCTAGTTACCGACAAAGGAACCTCTATAAACGCACCAATAAAACAGAAACACAAACACACAAATCATCAAACATTTTAATAACTTGTTGGTTTCACAGAACTATATATATGTTTCGAGCTCGCTGTATTTATTAATCATCACTTTTTGTAAATATTTCCTTTTATTCTATTATTCCCCACACAAAATATAGTTTCACTGATCGGCTTACAACCTCAGCCATTGCATTGTAAACCACAACATCTTTCACGATGGTTGCATTGAAAATCTCTTCGACATATTTGAGATTCGCTCACTTACTCTACACATTCCTTTTTGTCGAAAAAAATCTGAAAGAAGTAAGAAGAGGCGGGCGGTAAGTGATAAATTTTTAGAGGTGAGTGCGAGTTAGTTTCATTTTGGAGATTAATACAGAGAAAATACCTTGAATGTTGTCTAGTGTCCAGTAAAAGAATTATTTTCGTTGTTCCTCTGTGCGCTGCCTCCAAGCATGAGCCAAAAACCAAACTCTGGCTGGCCTTGTCTGAATCTGGTTGGATCTCTGACCTAGTATCTGTGTAGATAGGAAAAGGTGCCTTAAATTAGAGTTTTTGGTGAAGTTTGTACATGCTTATAGGTAAATAAAGCAGAGAAATGTATTGACCGACTCAGATTTGGATCTTTGGCTTGTGATCCTAACGCTTGTCTTCCTCTATATATAGAAAACATTGTCATGTAAGGGAGGTTAGCAAAAATAATTCAGTGACTTCCAAAGGAAAATGTTTTTGTGGGACTCACTATTGTTATCTCCGCTAGATAACCTAAGCATGGTATTTATTTCTCTCCCTGTGTAAAACATTCAACCACATGGTTGACACGCAAAGAACCATATTAAGGAACCATATGAAGCAAAATTATTTGGTAAATAGGCAGTGTTCTCTCTGTTCAGATAAGACTAACATTGAGATCATTATGGAAGTACCTGAGGCAAGAGTGGATGTATCGGTTCCCTTTAGTGGCGGCATCTAGAGCTGCAAATTCATACAACACAGGAAAAACAGTTCAAGTTGATTGTTCATTCATAAACATAAAACTGAATCTATCGCTTCAAGGCTTTAATAAGATTACTGATTTTAATCTTACCGGTTTCATGAAGGCGTCCTGCAATCTTCAAAGCAACTAATATAATCAACTGAGCTTCCAGTAGACTATAACACAATCAAGGAGCCCTCATTAGCTACACAAACAAATAACTTTTAAGTAAATAAGCCATCATGTGAAAGAAAGAAACAGCTTTTACGATACAAACAGAACAAAAGCATCAAACTTGGAATAAGAAGACTGTAAAAGGAGAAAAGAGTTGCAAGAAGTTGAGAGTCAGAGTTAATTGTACCTTTGGAGATCCACATTGTCTGGCTGTCTTTGTATTGAGACCTGATAATGTTCGAAGGTCAATATTACAGACCAATAAAAATATCATTCGAAAAAACAAAAGAAGCAAAAATGAGATTCGTGGAACAACCTGCAAACATTTTTCATCTAAAACTCGAATGTCCAAATTACAACACGATACCATCATCTACATGGAAGAGAGCAACCGAGACGGTGAATACCATTATCAAACTCAATTTTAAAATCTGTTTATCAATCGGACAATATAATAAAATTTTGAAAAAGAAACGACGTGGGTTATTACCAGTAGATGTCTTCGGATTAGGACGGCCGATCGAGACACCGGAAGCAACACCGGTTTTGGAGCTGGGTTTCGTCAGTCTGGAAGAGGAGTCCGACGAATCGACTTTGTCTTTCTTCGAGAGGGGGGGGGGAGCGCCAATGGAGAGGTCTGAAGAGACAGAGGGTGCAGCGATGGGCTTGGTCGTGTCCGGAAAAGAGTTAGCGGCAGCGCCCTTTGGTTTCTCCGACTTGGAGGCACCAGGTACCATGGACTTTCCGTTGGAACTCATTGCAGTGCGGTAGAGAGAATTTAGTTTGGATCGGAATAAAGCCGTGATTTTGTGTTATATGTGGAAAAATCAGAGGGACAAAACATATATAAGAGAGTCCATAAATGAGAGAAAAGAAGTGAAGGCTGTCTTGAATGGTCGTCGTTCAGATCGCGAAACGGAACAGAGAAAAGGAATAGGAAAGGTTTCATGATCGACAGAGAAAAGAAGAGCAAAGGTTTCAGGAGATTAGGGATTGTAGAAAGGGTAAAGGGGAAGATCGCGTTTGTGACAGGAAGGCGTCGTCTGTTTGATTAAAGGGTTTACTGGGCCAGGAATAACACAGTCATGCCCAAAGAAAATCAAAAGGCCCAATCACAAAACAGAGCAGTCTGACGTGGAAAACATTTAGACTCCCATTGGTGGATTTTAATGTCCTACGTGGACAGGCTAGCTGAGGCTTATATTCAGCTTTTAATACTTGTTTGATATGTTCATGTTTGATAAAAAAAAAAAATATATATATATATAATATATATATATATATGTTCATGTAAGTTTTCTCTGATCTTACTATGGTTCAGATCATTTATTCAAACACTGATTGTGATCGTAGAGAGAGAGAGAGAGAGAGAGAGAGAGAGAGAGAGAGAGAGAGAGAGAGAGAGAGAGAGAGAGAGAGAGAGAGAGAGAGAGAGAGAGATCAAAAACAATGGCAGATGTGACTGTAATATCTTCAAGCATTGTTCGACCAAGAAACATAAACCAATCCAGTCGGACAAAGATCCATCTCGCTCCGTTTGATCTTAACATTCTTTACATAGGTTATCCTCAAAGAGGTCTTCTCTTTCACAAGCCCGACCCGGATACCCATTTCGTCTCTCGGTTAAAGACATCTCTCTCAGTTGCTTTAGAGATCTACTTCCCCTTCTCAGGTCGTCTTGTCAAAGTGGAGAATCTCGAAGACAACACGGTGTCGTTTTACATCGACTGCGAAGAGGAGGAGGAGCACGGCTCATCCTCGGGTGCTAAGTTCGTCCACGCCGAATCCAAATCTTTATCGGTGAGTGACATTCTTCAGCCTGATGGCTCTGTTCCAGAGTTCATGCGCCGTTTCTTCCCATGTGTTGACGTTAAAAACATCGACGGCCTCACCGAGCCCTTGCTTGCGGTGCAAGTCACCGAGATGAAAGATGGTGTTTTCATCAGTTTCGCTTATAATCACATGGTCGCTGATGGAGCTTCAGTTTGGAGGTTCTTTAATACTTGGTCCAAGATTTGCTCGGGTGTTCTGATGAAGAACCATAACCCTCCTCTTAAGCTCAGAGGATGGTTCCTAGACGGGATCAGTTTCCCGATACGTATTCCAGCTTCAGAGATGGTGGCCCTTCTCCAAGCCAAGAAACTTCTCTGCGTCCCACTTCGGAAGAAAGAGTTTTTCACTTCTCAAAGATGAATCTTTCGTATCTCAAAGCTAAAGCCAACACCGAAGCTGGCTCCAGCGACGCCGTTATCTCGTCCTTACAAGCCCTTTCTGCACATTTATGGAGGTCCGTAATGAGACATAGTGGTCTGAGCCGGGAAGAAGAAACATACTGCAAGGTAGCAGTTGATTTTAGGCAGAGGCTAAACCCTCCACTCGAGAAAGAGTGTTTCGGAAACGTGGTCTTTCTCGGGGTAGCTTCAGTCACGGTTGGGGAACTGCTGGATCATGAGATGGGTTGGGCTGCTTTGCAAATAAATAAAATGGTTCGGTCGCAAACGGATGAAAAGTACAAAACTAATGCAAAGAATTGGGTCAGAAACGTGAAGATACTTAAAACGTTTGGTGCAATGGTTTGTGATTCTGTGGCTGTCACGAGCTCTCCTTGGTTTGATGTGTATGGGAACGATTTTGGTTGGGGCAAGCCGATTGCTGCTAGAGCTAGACCCATGAATAGCATGAGAGGCTCGCTTGTGCTTTTACAGGGGATTGAAGAAGGAAGTATTGATGTTCATGCGACCTTATGGTCTCATGTGCTTGTGAAGTTATTGGCTGATGTTGAATTCTTAGAGAATATGATGCAGTAGCTGAACCGGAGAGAAGAGTATCAAACCGAAACAGAATCCCAAACCGGAGATACATTGCTTATTTTTTTTTTTTAATTTTATCTCTCTATCTTATCTATTTAGTCTTTGAATTTTCTTGCTGAGTCTATAAGAAGAAGTTGTCTTCCTAATTGTTTAGAAAATCACTTCTACCACTCTCCTATTTCACGTAATTGAAGGAGCAAGTTTCCAACGTTGTTTCTTTCTATTATATATCAATGAAAAGCCAAAAAACCGGCAAGAATTATTTGCCCAAAAGTTTGTGTTTTGTGTTTGTCTAAAATTTGTTATAAAGTTGTGATTCCACGAGGTCACTCACATCTATCAGTTAGTATCACAACTTGGCTCTTGGTTCCATTTTTTTACTTCTTTTTTCAAAATGTTATCATTGTTTCTTCCATTTCATTCCTTTTCAACTACCTAAAATAATTTATTTTTTTATAAAACAAAAGTTCTTTATGTGCAGTAGTTATACGGACAACTATATGGCCACTACGTACGAGCTTGACAACTTTATGTGCATAGAAAATGTGAAGATCAACCTCCTCCTTGCAGTGCATGTTGAACTTCAGAAATTACAGTACGTTATGATGAATGAAATCAAAAATCTGTGGGAAGCCATTAATCGTCCGGTGGAAGTTATAAAAACAATCAAAATCAATGGTGTAAGAAGGCCTCAAAATAATCAAAACGTGAGAGTCAATATGGTCACTGATCTATATGGTCAGTCAGAGTCAGCGATGGATGAATTCACAATTCAAACCATTAACGTCTCCATCTCCAGAACATAGACTCGCTTGAACAGTCCCAAACAAGCGAAGATGTCAAATTTCACATGTTGGCAAACCATGAAAGATTAGCGCATTCAGATATGGTCTTGGCTATACACAACATCATAAACGGATTCATTTTGGTTGGTGCAGTGTGTCAATAGAACATTGCACCAACCAGTTTCATGCTCTTATGATTTATTGGAGTTATGTTACGTTTGACACACTGCACCAACCAGTTTCATGCTCTTATGATTTATTGGAGTTATATTCCTAGTAAAGTAACATAAGCCCGGTAAAAGTAAAATAACTGAAACTTTTTGTAAGACTTATACTCGATTGATTTATTTTGAATACCATTCATTTTTAATGTTTTAGTTTCCACATTGTTTTGTTTCCTCCGGTTGTCAATAGAACAGTTGACACACTGCACCAGTTTCATACTCGATTGATTTATAATAGGGCTTGAATTGAAAGTAACTCTGTGTGGACTTGAATTGTGTTGTTGATTACTAAAACCAAAATACAGATTTGGAGGATAATTGTCATGGCCGCTAATTAGCAAATCTGGGCCAAAACTCGTTACATTTACAGCCCACTTATTATTCGTAGATCGAGGGTAATAAATCTAACATTTCTTTATCTAGAAGGAAATCTCAGTTTCTATTTGCAATCATAATGAATTAATTTCCTTCTGATTTCTTTCCAAAGAAAAAAAAGCATGTTAAAACATAAAAGTGCATTTAAACTTTCAAATCTACAATTCGATACGAACATTATTGGTACTTGGTAGGGCCTGAAAAGGCAATGAAAGTCGAATCAAAGCGTGAACGTATGTCCCATTGTATTTGTATTTTTTCTCCCACAGCACCGAAGAAAAGAGAAAGTGACAGTTGCATCCTTCCTATTACACATTTGTAACTCATAGACGTTACCACAGAACCGGCTACCCTACACGCTTCCCACGTGTCACCCTCTCCTCCCACGAAAATCTCCTTCCTTTTTTTTTTTTTTTGTAAACCGGCTTTCAAAACGCCTAGTGTTCTCCTTCCTTATTTCTCTTACGAAAAATTGCCAAAACAGAACAAAAATTCAGCATGGTTATTCACATATTATAAAACTATCATTTAGTTGTCGTTTTAGTATAATTTCTTTCATAATCCCAAAACTAACCATTGATTAATCTAATTACACACATTAAAATAATAGAATTTTAAAAATAATAATTAAAACGTTTAAAAAGGGAAAATAAAAATAAAAACTTTTTTAAAATAAAAATAAACTTTGTAAAACTTAATAAAAATAAAAAAAAAATTATAATTTTTTTAAAATAAAAAAACGTTAAACCAACATAATAAAAAACAGTTAACAAAGTTTTATTTTTTTATAAAAAGTTTAAAATGTTTGTAAACTTTTTAATTTTATAAAAATTTTTAATAAAATAAAAAAAATTAAATGTATTTTTATAAAGTTTTTTAAAACTTTTTAATAAAAACTTTTTGTAAAGTTTTATTTTATTTTTATAAAAATTACAAATTTTATATAGTTTGTTTAAATTTTTTATTAAACACATTAAACTAAAAGAATTTTAAAAAAATTAATTTAAAACATTTTAAAAAGGGAAAATATAATAAAACTTTTAAAATTTTATTTAATAAAAATAAACTTTGTAAAATAAAAATAAGTTACAATTTTTTTAATCAAAACGTTAAATAAACTTTTAAAACATTTTACAAAGTTTTATTTTTATAAAAAGTTTAAAACATTTTTAATAAAATTGTAATTAAATAAAAATTCAAAATTTATAAAAATAAAATAAAACTTTACAAAAAAAATTAATAAAAACTTTAAACTAATTTTATAAAAAAAAACATTTTACAAAGTTTTATTTTTATAAAAGTTTAAAACGTTTGTAACCATTAATTTAATCAAACTTTTTAATAAAAATATAAATTTTAAAAATGTTTTTAATAAAACTTTTAATAAAAATAAAATTTGTAAAATTTATAAAAATAAAAATAAAACTTTACAAAAAATTGCACCTAATTTCAAAACACCACATGTTGTATAAATATGTATCAAAGAGAACAAGAGTTTATGAAAAAAAATCAAAAGAAAAACTATGGAAAAACCATAGATTAATGAATAAAACAAGAGAGAATCATTTTTAAAAAAAAATTGACAAGCAAAATCGAAAATAACACGTTTTAGGAAGTTATAATATTTTTAAGGAGATTTTTAGAATATTTCCTTAACTGAAATTTTCATTAATTTTCACAAAAATCAGGTAATCTTATCCGTAGAAAGCGTCTTCTAAAAGTTTTGAACATTGACAAAAATCCAGAAAATGCTTTCTACTTTTAGTAGACGGAAAAATACATTTTAAAAAACACATTCTGCGAAATTTAGAATACTTAATAAAAGTAGAATATGTTTCCGGACGAAAAGTAGATAGCTTTAGGATTAGTAGAATGTCCATTATACTTTTTTAGAAAATTAGTAAATAGTAGAATGTACGTTCTAAAAATAGTAGATGAACGTATTTATTTTAGAAATCGTTTTCTACTATATCATTTTCCGTAGAAGACACATTCTATCTTTAGTAGAACGTATTTTCAAATTCTTATTTATCAACTTTTTGAAAAAAATAAAATATCAGCATATGCATATAGGTGTTTTATTAATTGTTTATATTTTTAATATTTTTTTGATTCACAAAAATATTTATTTCATTAGTTTTCAGAAATATAAAAAGGCAAAATGAGAAAAATTGAACAAAAAATGATTTATACCAAAGGAACAACACTCTTATTTTTTTTTTATTGTCAATTTTCCCTTTTTCTTATAAAAGAAACAGAATCCCTCTTTCTTATCCTACCAAACCTCAAAATATCTAAACCGTAAAGCAAGAAGCAAAAAAAAAAAAAGATGACGGAGAAGAAAGAGATGAACGTTGTGAAAGGTCTCGACTTGGAGAGATACATGGGCCGCTGGTACGAGATTGCTTCTTTCCCTTCCAGGTTCCAGCCCAAGAACGGTGCAGACACTCGCGCCACCTACACCCTTAACCCCGACGGCACGGTGCACGTCTTGAACGAGACGTGGGACGGAGGCAAGAGAGGTTTCATCCAAGGGTCAGCTTACAAAGCTGATCCTAAGAGCGACGAGGCTAAGCTTAAAGTCAAGTTCTTTGTTCCTCCTTTCCTTCCCGTCATTCCCGTCACGGGGGATTATTGGGTGTTGTATGTCGATCCTGAGTACCAGCATGCTGTTATCGGACAGCCTTCAAAGAGTTATCTTTGGGTATGTCTTCTTGCCTTTTTGTCTTTATGATTAATGATTCAAAAAAAAGATTAATGATTCAAAAAAAAGATTAATGATATCTAGAAGAAGCTAAAGATTGATACTGATTGATTATGTGGGATATGTGGTTGTAGATACTGAGCAGGACGGCGCATGTGGAGGAAGAGACGTACAAGCAGCTGGTGGAGAAGGCGGTGGAGGAAGGGTATGATGTTAGCAAGCTTCATAGGACACCTCAGAGTGACACACCACCTGAGTCCAACACTGCTCCTGATGATACCAAGGGTGTTTGGTGGATCAAATCTATCTTAGGCAAATAGATATTACATGAACGCAAAGGAAGACTTGTTTCACTTCCTTTGTCTGTGTAGTATACTACACCTGTCGTTTACTTTAGTACTACATCGTTCTGCTTTTGTTTATTTTCAACATTTAAAACCATCTATTTGAAGTATCAAGTACCCAACAAAAGGAGAAAAGAATGTGATTAATGTTCTTACCATTAAAAAACATAAACAAAAGCAATCATATAATCTTGGTAGAGAGTATAACACGCCACACGACATGAGTTTCAAAGTGCATGCAAACGAGAGAAGGGATTCAAATATATAGATATAAAATGATGATAAACTGTAGTCTCGCCTCTGCCCCCAGCAAAAGTTTGGTTGACTATATATACCCCAAGACATCCAGAGAGAGTTGCAGCTCACAGGATAGTGCAGCATGAATTCGTTTTCTTTGCTTGCTTGTAGAACATCTGTTTCATTCAAAACAGGTTCTTATGTCAGAAACATCCACGCAAGTTCTCTATTCATCTATCCCCCAACAATATAACGCGTAACAGCTACCAGCATGGATAAGTTCATCTATCTAACTACAACACTTTTCAAGTTCGCTCCCTTTCGACTGTGTTATGCACAGAGACCCAGACAGGGGAAAAAGGAAAGAAATATAAAGCTAGAATGGGAGAGTAGAAGGTTGGTTACCTGGGATGCCATGCTCAAATCAGAGCTTTTCTCGACTAGGCTGTCCAGCTTCTCACCACGGGCTAGAACGCTATCAATGGTCTTATGCTGAGCAATACAGAACATATATTCAGTTTTGGGGTCATATCTGCAAGACTCTCTCGTTTCGAAGTCACAGAAGAAACGGAACTCGTTTACAGAACATCATACTATTTGGGGACGCATGATGCATATTAGACAACTATGTCCGTATGTCTACCAAAACTTAGGAAAAGAGAGAGTGGGCACTGCACTTACAAGGATAATCTTGGTCTCATCCAACTCCCTCTGGATTTTCAACAGCTTATCAGCCTCTGCTGGGTCCTGAAGATCACAAAGAGCAGAGAAACATTCAAGACCAAATGACTAACGAAAACCAACTTGGTCATAGATTCATGAGTAATCAGTAAAAGTTAGATTCTTTCTTATCCACCTAATCGAGCTAATACCTATAGTGTTCATAGACAAGTTTCACAGGAGGAAGAATGAGACAATGCAGTTGCACAAGTTATTAAAAAAAAAAAAACCTGAAACTTGGTAAGAGCTTCGGCTAAGTAAGGCCAGGGCTGAGAGGAGTCTTCTTTAGCAGACCTCCATGTCTCACCAAAACTCTTCTGGTACTCATCTATCACCTGACAACAAAACACAACACACACACACACAAATAAATTGAATGTCAAAGCAAAACCGTATCTTCACCCTCACTGAGATTGAAACAAAAGATATATATATATATATATATATAAATAAGACCTGATTGAGAAGAGAAAAGGCACTTCGAACAGGGTAATGATCGTCCATGAATCCCACCGCACAAAGCCCATTCCTATTGTAAGCATGAACCTTGTACTCTAATCATCAACAACAAACAAACCCTAAATTAAACCGCAATCGCAAAATCCTAATCCTATAGATCCGAAGAGATCTAGAAGGAGAAGGGGGGGAACCTTCGTGCTGGACGGACTGGCGCTGGGAAGGAGGTGTTCGGCTAGCGACGGTTCGGCCGACGAAGACGACGAACTCCTTGACGCTGGATCGCTGGAAATAGCCAAAGTGAGAGACGTCCGAGGCGTTTGCGAGGATGACTGGATCCGATGTTTCGGGGGCGGCCTTGAGAACGAGCAAGGCGGTGATCTTCATAGCTTTCGGTTGCGTGACGAGGAAGCCCAGGAGACGGACGGGAGGAGGAGGAGGAGGAGATGCGTTTTGGAACCTGGAAAAGCAAAAGTCCGGTGGTAAAACAAAAACAAAAACAAAAAAACAAAACAGAAAAGTTAAGAGGTGTCGGAACCAGACGCCATTTCATTATATATTCTTTTATATGCCCTTCTTTTTTATTCGACATCTGCATCATCCAGTATCATATTCTATAATAAATCCAATTTTTGATGTTATAAAAACAAAAAAAAAATAAATCCAATTTTTGATGTTATAAAATCATATTCTATAAGGTGATTACATAAATTTATGAAAAAATACTGTATAGGAAATAAATTAAAAACTGGAAAAATAAAGAAATAAAAGCCGTTAAGAAGGGAATGGAGGAGAAAAGGAGGTAAAAATAGAAAGGGAAGAAAATAGGCATAATAAATAGGATATGGGCAAGTAACTTTTTTCTTACCCCCATTTAAATTAATACCTTTAGTTTTACCATCTCTTCCTCTCTTCTTTTCCTTTCTCAAAACATAACGAGAGGAAACCCAAGCAGCAGAAGAAGAGATCCATTTAATGTTCTTTTTTGTTTTCACTGTAAGAGATCTCCTTTCACCTTTCTTTTCTATCTAAAATGTATGATATCAATTCTGCATAGTATATGTAATCTGACTTTGCTTTTCCTTTTTTTCCATTTGGGGTACGTATGTACACACAACATGCAGGATCAATCTATTTAAATAAAGATGCTGAGGTTTTTAATTCTTTTCTCCCTTTTCATACACTCTTGTGTTGCGGCTCCCAAGGCTCCTGCTGCTGCCGCGACTCTTCCTGCCAAGAAATGGCTCACCCTTAACGGTATGCATCCATTTACGTAAAAGTTAAAACATGTTATTTTTTTGTTATGTTACAAAAAAATATATATGTTTTTTTTTTTTTTGACTATAGATTCTATGAAACTGCCCCATATTATTACATAATAACATGTGTTGTTTGTTTTTTATTGGTCAAGACATAATGTTTATTTGTGTTCAAGAATCCATTAGCTTATCATCCAAACTTCTAAAGTGCGAGATTATTTTTATATGAATTTTTTCATAAATGATAATATTATAAAATATATGTTATTTTTATTTATGGTAAACATGAAATTGAATATATATACTTAACTTAAAGATATTAACATGTTTTATTTGGTTTAATTTTTGTAAAGTAATGTTATTATTTAGTTTAATATTAGATTAGATTTATATACATTACCAAAAATATATCTATTTTTGGTTTAAAAAAACGATACAACAATTCTTTTTGATTAGATCAATAAATTTGAAATTTCATCAAAAAAACAAAATGATATAATTTCAATTTATGTTTTCTTTGGGGAATTAATTTTAATATTCATAAAATATAAAGTAAAACGATTTTATAAGACTGTGCACAATAAAAAATAAATATTTTGTTGTAAAAACAATATATTTATAATTAAAAGTAAAAACAGAAACTTATGCAAATAATATTCTTGTTTTCTTAATTTTGAATTAATTATTTAATCATTGATTTGCAAAGATATCCATGATATATTCAATACTGGTAAAAAGATAGTTTAACAAAAAGTATCACATATGAAAAGATTTAGATGATTATGTTTTAACAAGAGAACTATCGTTTCTTCTTCTTTTTTTTTTGAACTATCTTTTCTTTGTTCGTCTTTCAGGTCAAGAACCTGCGGTTGTGGCCAAAGGTGGCTTCTCGGGTCTTTTCCCGGAGTCGAGTGCCCTCGCAAATGACTTGGCTGTTAGCACCAGCTCGCCTGGCGTCACAATATTTTGCAACCTTCAGATGACAAAGGACGGTGTTGGCATTTGCTTGTCTGATATCAGGCTTGACAATGCAACCACCATCTCCACGCTCTTGCCCAAAGGCCAGAAGACCTATAAGGTCAATGGTGAGGACCTTAAAGGATGGTTTGCCCTTGACTACTCTGCTGACACCATCTTCACCAATGTCTCTTGTATGTCTTCTCCTCCTTTTCTCCCCTTTCATCCCACCACCACCACTGCCTTTTCATGTTTTTATTGTGTCTTGTTGAGCAGTGGTCCAGAACATCTACTCTCGGCCTAGCATTTTCGACGGCCAGATGCCTATTTCCGCAGTGGAGGACGTCCTAGGAACCAAGCCTCCCAAGTTCTGGTTGAGCGTTCAGGTTTCCTCTTCTTACTCTCTTTGAAACAATATAAGTAACCAATCTCTGGAGGGTTCACTAAAAAAAAAAATACAAACAACACAAATGTGCAGAACGACGCATTCTACATGGAACACAAGCTGAGCGCAGCCGAGTACCTGAGAAGCCTAGGATTCCGTGGCTTTACTTTCATCTCATCTCCGGAGATCGGTTTCTTGAAGAGCATCGGTAAAGATGCAGTCATGTCCAAGACAAAACTCATATTCGAGTTCAAAGACCCCGAAGCAATTGAACCCACCACCAGCAAAAAGTACAGCGAGATTCTGCAGAACCTTGCAGCCATCAAAGCATTTGCTTCAGGCATTCTTGTCCCGAAAGGCTACATTTGGCCCATTGACTCGACTAAGTACATTAAGCCCGCCTCCACCCTTGTGGCTGATGCCCACAAGGCCGGTTTAGAGGTTTATGCCTCTGGGTTTGCTAATGATATGCCCGCTAGCTTTAACTACAGCTATGATCCTTCTGCTGAGTATCTCCAGTTTGTTGACAATGGCCAGTTCTCTGTTGATGGCGTCATCACCGATTTCCCGCCAACAGCATCACAAGCCATCTGTGAGATGACTTGCTATCCACGCATTCTCATATATATGTCTATTTAAAAACTTGATTAATAAGAGAAAAAGCTAACCCCCTTACGTGTATGTATACTTGCAGCTTGCTTTTCTCACCAAAAGGGAAATCTCCCCAGACCAGGCCATGCGTTGGTCATAACTCACAATGGAGCAAGTGGAGACTATCCAGGCTGCACCGACCTAGCCTATCAAAAAGCGGTGGACGATGGAGCAGATGTGATCGACTGTTCTGTTCAGATGTCCAAAGATGGGATAGCTTTCTGCCATGATTCCGCAGACCTCACACAAAGCACCACCGCCATGACCACGTTCATGAGCCGAGCCACCAGCGTTCCTGAAATCCAGCCTACCAACGGCATTTTCTCTTTTGATCTCACTTGGGCTGAGATCCAGTCTCTTAAGCGTAAGAAACTGATTTCTTTTCTAAAGTTTATCTGAAACTAAATTACTGACAACTGGGATGTCTCTCTCTGCCTACAGCTCAAATCCAGAGTCCCTTCTTAACTAAGGTGGGACTCGCGAGAAACCCAGCAAACAAGAATGCCGGGAAGTTCATAACTCTTGATGACTTCCTTAAGTTCAGCAAAGAAAAGGCAGTCACTGGAGTTCTTGTCAACATCCAGGCATATGCTCTTTTTTTAATTACAACTCTATAATGCTCCTTTAACTTAAAGCATCACCACTAACGCCTTGTTTTTTTTTATGACAGAATGCTGCTTATTTAGCATCGAAGAAAGGCTTAGGAATCGTAGACGCAGTCAAGTCCGCTCTGACCAAATCCACACTCGACAAACAATCAACCCAAAAGGTATTGATTCAGTCAGATGACAGTTCAGTTCTGGGCGCTTTTGAGGCAGTTCCTCCCTACACTAGAGTCTTGAGCATCGGCAAGGAAATAGGAGATGCTCCCAAGCCCTCCGTTGACGAAATCAAGAAGCATGCAGATGCTGTCAATCTCTTGAGAAGTTCTCTCGTCACCATCTCCGACAGCTTTGCCGCAGGGAAGACCAACGTCGTGGAGGAAATGCACAAGGGGAATATCTCTGTCTACGTCTCGGTGCTAAGGAACGAGTATATATCCATAGCGTTCGACTACTTCTCTGATCCGACGGTAGAGTTTGCCACTTTCATTGCAGGGAATGGCGTTGATGGAGTCATCACGGAGTTCCCTGCCACCGCCAGCAGATACTTAAGTAAGTTCTAAACCTCAACAAGATCATGAAAGAACCATATACACATAACAAAGATAATGTTTGATCATTTAACAATACAAAAGCTGATGATTACCCTTTGATGCAAATGCAGGGAGTCCATGCTCAGATTTGAACAAAGACCAGCCTTATGCCATATTACCTGCAGAGGCTGGCTCTCTAATCTCCGTGGCAGAAAAGGAAGCACAGCCACCAGCTAGTGCCCCAAACCCGCCTCTCGACACCAAAGACATTATTGATCCTCCTCTGCCTCCCGTTGCAAACATGGCCTCCCACAATGCAACTGGAGCTACGCCAAACGCCCCTGGTCATTCTGGTTCTATCGCCACCCCTGCTAATCTGTGCCTTTCCTTGCTGGCAATACTGGCTATGGGACTCCTCTTTGCCACTGAATAAAAGTTTATCACAACATATAACTTGCTACGTTGTAACAATGCCCGCCCTCAGCATTTTCCAAACTGATACAAATTGAACTATTTACGTTTACTCATTTAAACCAAATATATGTAGCAAAACAGTGATTTGTTACTATAGATCAAAGCTCTAAAGAAACTTTGATTGTTTGTCATAGGAAAGTTTGATTTCGGTAAAGATTTTGAAACGTGATAATAAGCCCGTATTCTATATTTACGAACCTCTTTCTCCACAAATCAGTCCCTACTTTCATAGTTGTCGCTGTCTCCTCATAATAAACCTGGAAAAAGGCAAACACAAATGATCAAGTGTTCAAAAGGTTGTGTACAAAACAAAACAGTAAGAAAATTACTAGATTAAAATACAATGCCTTATGAGTACTTTATAAATATCATCGCTCTCACTTGAGGCGCTTAGTATGAGAACAAAACTAAAAGACCAAATAATCTTTGACAAAAGTTACATCAACTACTACAAAGAGTATTCTCTCAAAAGTAAAATCCTTATGCGTATTCCCTTCTTATTCTTACACAATATAGCTCCTCCTCACACACACTCTTCCTAACTAATCTTCACGGAACTTGATCCTCCACGGCCACAACTGCTCCGTGGGATGCGAGAAATCTCATGCCATCCGTTTAGGTATAAGAAGCTACATGGAGCATCAGCCAGAGAGAGCCAGACTCAGCTACTTGTCCACCTTCTTTTCCTTGCTGGCCTCTCTGCTTTCACCTCTGAATCCACAGGACCTTCAATTTTTGCAGAGGGCGGCGTCTCAGACTCCATTTTCTTTACTCCTGTGGTATCTTTCTCCGTGGGCATTGGAAGTTTGAACCGTTCACTACGTTTCTTGAGTTTCTCAACCGTGTCCAAGTGCCGATCTCCTCCGGGAGGTCCCTTCTCGCTTCTATCTTTGGTCTCTGCAAGGTCATGGCCACTTTTCTCTTCAGTTACATTCCGATTCTTGTCAATAGAGCCATGGACAGGTTCGCTAACTCTGCCATTAGTGCCTTTTTCCTTCTCTTGAAGTTTTGAAGAAGTGGATGGTGCCTTGACAGTGACAGCATCATCTCGCTCTTTGTGGCTTGCCCAACGCTCCAATTTCGTACGTCCTCTCTTTGAATCTTGTAGCTCATCACCAGATGAAGCATCCTCCTTGTGTCTTTTGGTGACGTTAAGCTGCTGTGGGATCTCATTCCTGTGATTTCTTGCTTCATTTTTACCTTTTGAGCCCTGGAAGGCATGAAAGAAACATCAGTACTGACCCGTGAGGTCTGTTAAAGGTGACCAAACCAAGAGATATTATCAGGTGAGGTTAGTCACGGAACAAAATACTTCCTAAGGTCTAATGCATTCACGATAACCATGTTACGTTAAGTTTACAAAACTTGGATGAGACTAATAAAAATGTTTATAGGCTGACAGAGCATACCGTAACTTCGGAACTGCCATTTTCTTCTCCTTGCTTGCTCCTCACTGAATCTGCACCCTCTCGTTGTTCTTTATTCTTTCGTCTGGGATCTCTATGTTTCCTGTCTTGCAATTGCTGGCCGTCCAAAGAATTAATAACATTGTCACTTTTAGCACTTGTCCTCTCCTGCCTTGGTATTTTCTCATTGTTAACAGTCTCATCTGTGCGTGCAGAGAAGTCTCCGTGTCCTCTGTGATGAGAACTTTCTTCACCATGATATTCCCTTCTCTTCGTCTGTTTACTATGCTTTGTTGTATCTTTTGTGAGATGCTCTTTGTCTGAAGCTTTATAATCATCCTTCATCATATATGATCGGTCTTCTGAGCCTCTATGACCCCTTGTAGGTACCTGCCTCTCTCTTCCTCGTGCTGATAAGCCATCCTCCTGAGTTAATTTCAATTTATCCATACCCTCGCGCTCTCTCAACCTGTCATTTCCATCTCTCTGCATATAGAAATCATCTATGTGCCTGAGAGAACTGTGGTCATCAAAATCATCTCTGCTTTTATGTTGGACATCTCTCTTTTGATGGTCCAACCTATCACCCCGTTCTCGTTTCAAGCGGCTGGTTGATGATTCTCTTTGACCATATGAGATTTCATTCTTTTCAGAGCGGTTTCTTCTCAAGTATTCTTCATCCTTCCTCCTCTTGCCCATGTGATCATCCAGTTCATAACTATTTCTTAAACCACCATCATCCAAATGCTTTCTCGATGGGACATGATCATCTTTGTTGCGTATGTCAGTCTCTCTCATTTTACCCCTCTGCTTAGAGCCCAGATCCTCTTCACGATCCCTTTTTCTAAACCCTTCATCCACACCTCTTCTACTGAATGGGTCATCCTCTTTCCTGCGCCAGAACCCCCCATCAACATCTCGCTCTTTCCTTCTATCATAATCGTCACCCCTTGCAATTGAGTAATCAACGTCCGTATGAGGATTTGAGTACTCCCTACCACCTTTGCTAGCCGCTCGAGTTCTTTCCATTTCTTTCCCTCTGTCTTGATTCTTTCTACTCTGATGCGGTGCAATGCTATCGTGATGTTTCTTACTGCTAGCTGGTCGAGTAGAATGCTTATTTTGAATAACTTCCTGTTCTGCACTATCCTTCAATTGCTGATGATCTCTGTGACTTCCAGATCTTGCTTTGCTGTTTCCACTACTTCTCTCTGTCTTTGATTCCCCTCCATCATCTTCTTGAACTGCAGAACTCGTTTTACGCTCCTCTTCCACCTCAGCATCTTTGCCAGCTACACCTTCCATATCTTCACGATCAATACTTGGTGACATTGTGCCTCTGTCTCCAACAGGAGACGACGAACGAAAACTCTGGCCACTACCAGTGCTTCTAGAGATTTCATCGTCTTTCTTTTTGAGAAGCCTCTTACGTGGTTCATCCTGGGTGGGACTTCGTTCAGCAGATTCCCTATCTGGTCTTCTGCTGTTAACGTACCCAGTCTCAACTGGAACATTTTCTCCAGGAAGGCTACAAACAGCTTGTTCTGTGTCATTTTCATCCGAAGGTGCATCCTCGTGTGAATCCTGACATACAATCTGGCAACAAAATGGATTTCAGTTAGTAGCATGAAGTATGGCATGCAACGATGCCTCACCAGTAAAAGCAAAATAAAGAGAGATTTGAAACGTGTTAAACCTCAATGATAGCATCTAGATCACGCATTCGAGGAGCACGTGTATCAACAGATGGCTGACGCTCACCAGAACCAGTCTCCACAGGTATCGGTCTTCCAGGGGGCTGAAATAACCAAAATAAAAAATCATCCAATACTCTCAAGCTTTAGATAGCAACAAGACAAAAGTATAGCCACGACGTTCCAGCTGTGATAGCGAACCACATATAAACGATGCTACTTTAAATGAGAGCAAAGGCAGTAGGAAACATACCAATGCAGGTCGAACATGAGCTGGGGCTTTAGCTGAATCACCTTGAGCAGTTTCTACCTTCACTAAATCTGAAGAACCAACAGGAACGCCCTGCGCCCCTGTTGCTGCAGCTAATTCTGGGGGCAGATCTGGATCATAACCCTATCATTATACAAGAGAATGATTAGAAATCAAATGTCACCCGTTTCGTATGTGATGTTGACAAAATATTGCCAGCCTGCGAAGAACAATCAGCTCTTAAATGCCATAACTATAAGCCAAGATCCAGTATACCTGATCTGTTCGACCACTTTCATAAACACGTATTCTGCTTTGCATCGTAGTCTCTATACGGCGTTGATCCTGTATGTAATTCAAAGAAGTTCCTCTTAGTACTCTTCATTCGCTGAAATAAAAGATATGAATCACAGTTATTAATTACCAGCTGTTTGCAATAGTCTATCCAGCTCTCCTCATTCAGTCCAAAATTGAAGTAGTCTGTGATATCAACTCCTTGATATCTCCAGGGTTTATCCTCAAAAGTCTCTATGTCGACCTCAAATATCGTCCTAAAGACACGCAACGGTAGACATCAAATAAAAGAAACACAAGTCAGTACGAACCAAAACTTGGTGCTTCCCATTAGATGTCAGGCAGAAAGAAAAGTATATAAGACTGATATGCATAAGTAACGACATGATCCTCAACTACCACAGTTCCGAACAGAAAAATTTACTTGTGAGAAGGAAGAGTGAAGTCCAGTCCCCTCCCAGCTGTATTACTACCCCAAGCCTGGTGGTAGCCTTTCTGTGCAACAGAAGTATTCCTCATTCCCATTGGACGCCAATCTCCTCTGCCACGGCCAGCCATAGGGCCACCAAGGTTGGCGGGTGGACGAACTTGACCTGAGGAGGTCCCAGCAGCAGATGCAGGCATGGGAGCTGCCCCCGGTCTTACATACTGCAAGAGAAATATAATTATTGTCAAGTCCATCAATACCAACCCCTTATTTTTTCTTTGACGTTATATTTGCTTCTTAGTGTTAGTTAGGGTCCCAATAGATGTTCTTCTTCTTACAGTCCTCTCTTTAATTGCTAAGGTTAGATTTTACAATAGGATTGCGATATACAAAGAGAAAAATGATAACGCTCTTTTATCTTCCTTTCACATTTTTTTTAAATATACTCTGCATTTGCATTCAGATTTAGGTACAAGTACAAAGGTTCATAATTTATGAAAAGAATAAATAGAAACAAGAACCCAGACAGACCACTACTAAGTAATCTAACTAACCAGTGACAACATTGGACACTGACCTTAAACTGAGAATGAAAGGGATGATACCCATGACTGCTATACCCAGCTTTAGGCGGCCCAACAAGAGCACCTCCAGGCCCACTCCCCTTGACAGCTTCTCCTCCATCTTTCCCATCTCCTTCTCCTCCTCCTTGCTGCTGCAGACCATCTTCTCCCCAGAGCTGGTGATGATGATGATCCTCCATAGGTTGGTTCTGATCCGTGTCGGTTACTATAACAAGCGGCTCCTCATCATCATCGTCGTCGTCATCTTCGTTGTCTCCCATCCTTGATCTTCTGTTGTCACCTCCTCCTCCCATCATGACGTTGTTGTCATTCAACACTATCTGTAGATCGTCTTCACTGTCGCTATCCCAATCGTCTCCTCCTCCGTATCCTCCATCATCGCCAGCTTGCTCAATTGCTGTTGTAACGACTCGATCTATAGCCAATCCAGGAATCGCAGGGGCGGAATCATCGGCGTCTGGCTCTTCGATATCAAAGGTCATGTCCTTATCTTCGCCGCCGCGATTCGCGTCGTGAGAGAGAGCGGGTGGTAATTTGGTGGCGGCGGTGGTGGTGGTGTCGGAAACCCTAGAAACGGGAGGTGGATTAGGTTCGGCCTCGTCTTGATCTTGGGATCGGAGGTTGAGGTCGATTGAACGGAGAGGAGGAGGAGGCGGAGGAGGAAGAACGGGGGGAGGTTGGAACACGTCGGAGTAGAGATCGCCGAACTCATCGTCTTCGTCCATTGGAGCAGGAGGCTGATTCGAGTGAAGCACGAGATGGAGACGGTGGTGAAGCTATAAAGGGCTTCTGAAGAAGGAGAAGAAGTCTCGGCCCCTTTGTGCCCACCTCTAGGGCCTTATTTATAGCCCAGAACTAAAAGGAAATTAGAATTAATAAAATTAAAATTCCAATCTAATCTATTAAAATACAAAAATACAAAAATTGAGATTAACTCTTAAACTTGCAAAATATTTACAAATTCATTGCACTAAGATTTAAATAAATCTATATTCAATTAATGCTTGTCTTTTCTAAGAAATAAATAATTTCCTAAAATAATTTCAACATTAATATACCAAACAAGTCATGTAGATACTTTTTAAACTATGATTAAAATGATTAATTTTAAAAATAGTATTCATTCATTTTTAGTTCAAACTAATTCATATAATCTAGCTTACAAATAAATGATACTATATAAATTAATTAAGATTACACCTTAATATCTTCTTTTTTTACATTCTTTGATAAACAAATATAAATATATATTTTTAAATTTCAGACTTCGATTATAAACTTTTTGTAACTAATCTAATAAAAAGATACGAAAATTTGTGACTAAAATCAGAGAGCATCCGTAATTTCTGTAATATCATTTTCATAATTTCTATAATATTTGGATTTAGTTTATTCATTTATAAAATTTATAGCATACTATTATTTTAAACATCTGTAGTTATATTTCTCACTATTTAATAAATAAAAATAAAAACCACAGAACAATCATTTTTACAACATATCAATTAAATACAAATTAATCTGTTAATATATTATTGGTAGTATATTTTAATATAAATAAAAATCCAATTATTTATAAATATGATAAAATAAATGTGATAAGAAATATAAATGATACAGCTTGAGCGCATTTGCATTCTTATTCTCGGAGCTAGTTTAGTACAATCAAACTCAGGTTGACAATATTGCTGAACTCGAAAGAAGGTGTGAGCTCATTGTTTTCCTCTAGTCTAAATCATTCACATTCTAATAGTGTTTTTTTAATTATTGATGATGATTGCTTTCTCAGACTAGAGGATGATGGATATGCTGTTGGATTTCGAGTTCTGGAGCTTCTTTGCGACCGCGAGAAGGTACTACTATGTTTGTGTTTTTATAGCGAAAAGAAACTGATACTTGTATGTGTTGTTGCCTGAAAGGCTCCAAAGACCAAGAGTTCATGGAAGAGCAATGCCGAGTTCATCACGTCTCTCTCTCTCTCTTTGTTCTGATGTTTATATATGTCGTCTCACTGAATCAGGGGAACCGGAGAGAGACACGTTTACTTGGAATTTTATCTTTCGTCCACAGCACTGTGTGAAAGGTGTGTTTGGAAAGGTGAGCAAGTGATTTCAGATGATTAGTTGTGTCGATGTTTTATATAGACATACCTGTTTTTTGGATCCTAAGTAGCCCCTCAACGAACTTGCCATTAGGTTGCTGATTCACTTGAGGAAGGAACAGAACATAAAGATGAGTACATGATCAGTGAAAACGAGCTTCAAAAGATATGGGAACATTCAACTGCGGTGCGTTTGTTGCTGTCATAGTGAAGGTGAGTGTCTCCCCTCGGTAGATTCATCAGAATAAGGTTTTAACATAAATGGTATAGGAAGAGAACAATGAGCCATCCATCATTTCCTTTATACAGGGAGTTCTGGATTACGCAGGTTTTCCTGCTGTGCTGAAGGCTCATTTTGTACCCATTGAAGGACAACAACGCCCTCGTACTACTATCTTGATCAAGTTTGCAGACGAGATTATTCCCTACCATTCATCCCTCTATTTCATTTTCTTTTCCTCATGAAAAGGACTTATCTTGACAACTTTGCTCCACCAATGCTGCACAGGTGCTTAAATAGAGGTACGGTTAAGCCAATGAGAAGCACTGTTTAGCAGGATTTGCAACGATTTGGAAACTAGGATTTATGTGAACTGTGTAAAAACATGGATACAACAATTCCAGCTGATGATACAACAATTTACTCCACAAGTTTTAATACGGTGGATGCAAACATGGATATGCAAATTGCGACACAAGAGTAAAACGTGATATCATCCAATATCAAAGTTACAAATGCAAATTGATTATTACAAAGCAAAGCATGAAACGAACAAACATGTATTCAAACAAATCAATTCCTTCCCAGAGGTAGTGACCTGCAAGAGTAAGTCTCCCTGAAGTCAGACTTCTTCTTGGAGGAAGTGAATAGAGAAGCATACACTTCCTTTGTCGCATTAACCGGCACTGCATCCCCTGCCTTGAACTTCTTCCCTGTCACCCCATTAGCATTAACATTCCCATCATCCATCTGTCTCTTCGCCACCTTCACACTCGCATCAGCCAACACCGCAGCAACACCGTTCTTCTTGCTCTTCTTCGACCCACCTTTCTTCTCTCTAACCTTCGCCTTCTCCTCCTCCATCTTCTCCCTCAACAAACTCACCTCCTCCTCCGTACCGTTTATCACAATCCTATCAGACTCCTTAACATCCGCGTGACACACCAAGCACGACGAAGACTTCACCTCCTTCAACGCCTTCGCGCTCATAACATGCCCACATCCCCTCAACGCGAAAAACTTATACTTCCCATTAAACTCCAGCCCCGAGACCGGACACTGAAACCGAGCACTGGTCGTATCTATATCTCCAGACAAACCAGCCACACTCGTAAGCTTGATATTCACCATATCCTTCAGTCCCTTAATGTAAGAGAACTGCTTAGGCAACTTCTTAGACAGCAACGCGTTCACAAGAGCTTCCTTGTTAAACAAGTTCCCGAGGAGATCAACCACGCAAGGCTCAGCGAGAGGCTCGTTCGACAAAGCGCAGTTCAGCCATTTCGATAGCCTCTGCTCGTTGGGATCGACCTTGTCGGGCTTCTTCTCCGCGTACATCTTGAGGTAGCAATCGCGAGACTCGGCTCCCGTGGCTCCGCCGTCTCCTCCGCCTCCGAGGAGGCGAGGGTGGAGAGTGAGCATGGATACGGGAGGGAGGTTGGATGCTTGGATCCGCGTGGAGGCGTTCAGAGGCTTCCCATCGAGAGAGAGGGAGAAATCAGATAGCGATGGTTCGAGCAAGGAAGTGAGATTCGAAAGAGTTAGTACGGATTGCGAAGGATCTAATTGCAGAGCGACGGATTGTTGATTGTAAGGAGATTTAACGAAGATCTGGCGACGGCTGTGCATCGTGGCGGAGCGATAGGAAGAGGCTTTTAGGTTTCCGATCAGTTGTGATTTAATTTTGGGAAATCGAAGAGAGGAAGAAGAAGAAGAAGATGCTAGAGAGGAAACAAAACGACATAGTATCTATATATATATAGCTGGACCGACTTATCAAAGCAATGGGCCATTTTCAATATGGGCCTTGAATTTGCATATACAAAATTAATTGCAATATTTGAAACATTTTAATCATTCAAAGCGTTTACCTGACATGACAATGAAATCTTTTGAAGAAAACAGAAACAATAAAATAAATGTAAAACTGATTGTACATAGATTCGAATAAGGGTCAATTTGTTCAATAATCATATAAACCCTAACAATTAAGAATATAGCCATGCATGAAAACCTGCGTCAATTTGATGGAGAAATGGACCACGTTCTCTTTTCTGGCGCGTGAAATTTTATTAATGTAACGATTGATATGTTTGTCAAATATATAGTACATAACAATTAATTTATAATAATAACCATTATAAAAAATATAGAGAAAATAAGAAAACTAAAAAAGATTAAGTGTTTGTATAGAGTATCCTTTATCCTAAACCAAATTATATACCCACACCATATACTCTAAACCCAAACCAAATACCCTAAACCCAAACCCTAAACCCTAAACCCAAACTATATACCATAAACCCAAACCATATATCCTAAACCCAAACCCTAAACCCAAACCATATACCCTAAACCCAAACACTAAACCCAAACCATATAAACTAAACCATAAACCCAAACCATATACACTAAACCCTAAACCCAAACCATATACCCTAAACCCAAACCATATAACCTAATACCTAAACCCTAAACTCAAACCATATACCATAAACCCAAACCATATACCCTAAACTCAAACCCTAAATCCAAACCATATACCCTAAACTCAAACATTAAACCCAAACCATATACCCTAAACCCAAACCATATACTCAAACCGTATACTCTAAACCCAAACCCTAATCATAAACCCTAAACTCAAACTTTTATCCATTACGTGACTATAGCTATACATGTTATGGTATGGAATTCTCGACACACCCACAAACTTTGTATATATGAAATTCTCTAAAATTTTCTTAGAGAAAAATGATGAGTGGCGACGGTGTTGGAGAACAAAACAGTGTAACTAATCAAGTATTGAGTAACAAGAATCATGAGACAGAGAAAAAGATATAAATTGCAAAATAAGAGAAAAAGAAATGTATTGTACTATACTGTAATTTAAAATAGTATAGAACATATGAGACATGATATGAGATAAAGATTATGAAGAAAGTTAGAGAAGTTTACACGATGGAAAAAGAGAGAAAAAACGGATGGAAGGGAGAGAGAGGGAAGATGTCAAATAGATAGAAGAAAATGGGACGCCGAATAGATAAAAGATGATGGAGATGTCGAATGGAGAGAGGGAGGGGGAGAGAGAGAGAGAGAAAGTGGTGAGGGATGGAGTAGAGGGGAATGAGAAAGTGGTGGTGGCTATGGTAGAGGAAAGAGATAGAGAGAAAGAGGGGAATGGAGGGATGGAGTAGACAAAGGAACATGGAAATAAGTGGTGGTGGCTATGGTGGTAAATGAGGGAGGGATGAAGAGAGGGAATAGACAAAGAAACATACAAAGAAAGAGAAAATGGCGGGGCTATGGTAGTAGAAGAGGGAGAGAGAGAAATAGTGGAAGGGAGGGAAGGATGCAGAGGAAGAAAAAGATTGTACTATGCTATATTTCTGACTATACTATATATGTGTGTAAAACTGAATAGATTTACAATCGTGATTATAGAATATGATATAAAATTTACAAAATATATGTCTATTTTGAAATTTTCAAAATATACTATATGTGAAAAAAAATCTATGTTTTTATCATGTTAATTACAAAGTTCAATAGTTGCTTTAACAGAAATTAAAAGCAACTAAAAATAGAAAAAGAAAACATGTTTGTGAGAAAAATAAAAAATGAAAAGAAAAAAAGAAAAAATCAGAAAAATGCATGCTAAGGACAATATGGCAATTATTATACAAATATCATAGCACTTCTTTTGTTATGTGTATATACTTGGTTTAATTTCTACAATGGTTATGATTCCAAATTTCTCTTCGAATAAATCGTGAATTAGCTTGTATTATTATTAACAACAACAACAAAAATCAGGCCGGCCACGTACGACTTTTGTGAGATAATAGAGAGATTCGAGACTCATAATTATTAATATCTCAAGATATACATAGGAGAGTATATAAATACAATATTATATAAACAAAATAATGAAACGGCCAGTAAATAACAAAAAAAAACTTTAAAAATAACAAAAATGAGGATAAAAATGCGTGAGAGGGAAGCAAAAGAAAGAAGACAAGAAGAAGAGATGGAAAATGGTAATGGAGAAGGAAAGGGAGAGTTCATAAACCAAAACAACAACAATGACTATTTCCTCGACTCCATGTCAATGCTCTCTTCTCTTCCTCCTTGCTGGGACTCTTCTCTTCCCCCTCCTCATCCTCCTCCTCCTCCTCCCCCACAATCTCTCCTCCACGCTCTCACCGTCGACGCCTCTTTCCCCGACCAGTTCCATCACCCTCAGGCAAACAAACTATCATCTTTTACATCATATATAAAACACTATATATAATCCAAAAGTCTTTCTGATTCCTGACATGACATCTTTTTGTGTTGTATGTTAATCACTACAACCTAAAAGTCTTTCTGATTCCTTACATGACATCTTTGTGTGTTGTTGTTTGTTAATAATGCAGGAGTCAGGTGGCCCAAGCCAAGATGGGTTGCAGGTACAAGGAACAGTCTCCACCACGAGCGCACCTGTGGCCCGTCAGAAGCCAAGGGTCCGAGCTAGGAGAGGCCAAGCCACAGATCCTCACAGCATTGCTGAGCGGGTATATCTCCATTATTCATTTACCTCACGGTCTCTTTTGTTGCCTTGAGTTCATCAGATTGTATTGGCTTTGTGCAGTTGAGAAGGGAACGTATTGCAGAGAGAATGAAGTCTCTTCAAGAACTTGTTCCCAACACCAACAAGGTAACACAATACTTTCTTGTTTTTTCTATACAACTCTTGTCTTGATCTGCATAATAAAAACTGAATTGGTTGATGCAGACAGATAAAGCGTCAATGCTGGACGAGATCATCGAGTACGTTAGGTTCCTTCAGCTTCAAGTCAAAGTACTAAGCGTGAGCAGATTAGGAGGTGCGAGGGCAGCTGGTGGTCCAGGCTTCAATGGTCTCACCTCCGAGGTCAGTTTCCCTTTTTTAGCTAAAGTGGCATATCATATCTGTAACATCCCTATCCCGGGCCTATTTTTGTTTTAAGGAGAACGGGTTTCTCTACGGCCCATTTGCCAAAAACCTAGGGTTTCTCCTCCCTTTCTTATAAATAGCCAGCCTCCTCCTCCTCTTTGTCTCATCACAAAACTTGAAGCGAAGCTCTGCAGAGATTCCCGGAGACTGGAAACCCTAGCCGTCAAGCTCTCTTCCCTGCGCCGCCGTCTTTTCTCTTTTCTCTTCTCTCTTCTCTCCTCTCTCCCGCGCGTCTCTCTCTTCTTCTTCTCTCTCTGCTCGGCGTCCGATCTCTCTTTCTCTCTTGTCGGCGGCGTGTTGGTGGTGGCCGCGGTGGTGATCGCCGGTGGTGGTGGTGGTGGTTGTGTAGCCGATCAGTGGAGTGGTTCAGATCTCATCTTCTCTCGTCTCTTCAGATCGGATCTAAGCTAAGGTGAGGTGTCTTGAACCCATCTTGCTCCCTTGATCTTTACATCGCTTATGTTGGATCTAGGATTGATTAGATCTTGTGTGAAAGTTAGGGTGTTAGTTCATGATGAAAACTAGGGTGTTAGATGAATGATCATGATGCATAAGAACGCTCACACTGTTAAATGGGACTTAATGGACTGCCTTGTGTTGATGTGGTTGTTATTGATGTGGATGTATTTGTGATCGATCTTGTGTCCCATGTCTTGATGTGTGATTGAAAGCTAGGTGGATAGAAAGAAGAGAATATCTTAGTGATTGATGCATGTGAAGTATATCACAAGTGGTTTCTAGGATGTTAGAGCTATAAGTGATAAGTGATTGAGATATGATGTTATTGAGATGTCTTTTGGTATCAATGCCATGTGAAGTAAAGAGTATGGGAAAGAGTCCAAGTGTTAGGAGTATGAGAAGTGTTATGTGTGATCTTGATTATGAGTCTAAGTGAAAGTGAAAATGAAAGTGAAAGTGAAAGTGGAAGTATGAGAATGAGTAAAGTGAAAGAGATTGAGTAAAGTGAAAGTGATTAAGAACGAGGATGAGAAATGAGTATGAGAATGTGAAAGTGGAAGTGTCAATGAACTTGTTTGTAGTCCTGTTTGGACCACCGAGAACGGGTGGGCGTCTAGAGTCTAGGATGTGATGTGACCCGTGGGACAGTAGCCTAACACGAGGTACCCACGGGAAGTGAAGAGATGAGCCTACCGCGAGATGCGGGATATAAAATGATGTAAGTGGCGCCTAGGATCGAGTCAATGCCGAGTCGTGGCATAAGTATGGCTATTACGACCGGGTGGCGGACAGAGCCAATGGGCCAACGAGCCGCAACTCGGATAGTCATTTAGGAAGCTGGAGAGGGGGACGGTTTTCCCGGGAGAGGGCGCCCCTTCCAGGATAGGCCGGCACGAGGTGGGACGTCCGTAAACGGCTATAGGTCCATACGTCTAGGTTGCTTGGTGTCGAGTCAGCTTATTTGTTGAAGTCTAGTTCTTTGAGTGAAGTGTAGTTGAGTATGTGTTCTTTGAGTTGATTGTTTATTAGGTTGTTAGAAATGGTGTTGTTATGAAATATCTTTTGTTGCATTGTTTGATTGTAGTGACTGGTCAGTTCTAGCTCCCGCATAGAGTAATGTTGAGTGTCTTGCGGGCAAGCTGGACTAGAGCCACCTCACTGAGTAATTCTATTGCTCACTCCTCCCATCTCCATTTCCCTTGCGCAGGACTGTAAGTAGAAGTAAATGGATTCGGGTGGATCAGAATTTCAAAGAAAGCGATGCGTCCGTCGACTCTTGGGACCAGTAACGGACACGGCGGGTTGCCTTAAAGGGTATACGCGTGTCCATAACTCCCTTTCGTTAACTCCGGTCGGACGCCGGGGGACAGGGATGTTACAATTGGTATCAGAGCGGGGGTTAAGATCCCTTAGTGTTATTCTAAGGGGTCGGCATTTCCAAAGTTTTCAAAACCTTGTTTCAAAAGAAAAGAGTTTGTGAAAGTTTTATACTTTAGAAAGTTGTGTAACGTTTTCAAAAACCACCCATTATATCCATGCTTCTATTATGGTTCTTATCGGGTCTTTACTTGCATGATGTCTTCGCCAGCCAGTGGTGACCATGGCGACAGCCGTGATCGTAGTGGACCAGAAAAGCCGGGCCAGTTCGACATCCGGACTCCACGCATCGTAGCGGGAAGAGTGGTACCTAGGTGGGGGCCTTCATTGCCAACGTTCGAGCGCCGGACTGCGCAGTGCGAATGGGTGGAGGATCTGATGTGTGAGGATATTCGGTATGCTCGAGCATCGGCCAAGTATCAGTCGGAGGAAATTTCAGGTAAGCGAGGACGGGGTCGGCCAAGGAAAGAAAAACCAGTGTCAGATATGGAGTGGGTTCTTGAGCCGCTTGTTGAGGAGCTTTCTAAGAAGAAGCGGAGACGTCCGCGCAAGTTCTCAGCCCCGAAGAGAGACGCCTTCGAAGAAAGTCAGGAACTCATCGAAAGTCACCGACTTTTCTCAACCCTTGCCGTCAGCCACATGCTCGAGGCTCTAGACGGTGGTAAGTTCGGGAGCGTTACTAAAGAGTTGGAAGAGGTGGCTAACCTGAGGATGGGGCTAGTGAAGCGCTGCATCTGGTTGTATCCGTCGCTTGCCCATACTGTGTTTGGAGCAGGAGCAGCAGCAGCAGGGGGTGGTCAACGAGAGCTTATGAGTTTGGAGAATCAGCTGGCTTTGGATTGTGTGATTGACTTGGATGATGATGATGGTTTGAAGGGGGCTCTCTGTGTGGTTCCTCCCCACTGGGATTGTTATTCTTGATTCTGACGATGATGATGAAGATGGTGTTGAGAAGCCTAAGTATCCGTTTCAGTCGAGTCTTGTGCAGCATCGGAAGAGTCAAGGTGATGTGGTGTCGGTGACGCCGCAGTTCGTTTTTGAGGAGGTTGTTTGGGGAAGGGAAAGGAGATGTCTTGTACCATTACTGCATTGGTGGAGGGACGAAGTAGCAGAGGCAACCGCCTTGCTATAGGAAACGGTATGGTCATTGACGGAGGTGTCTGCGTGGGACAAACGGGGAGAGAAAAGGCCCTTGCCATTGGAAATGGTGTGGTCGCCAATAAGAGTGTCTATGTGGGCATTGAGGATAATGAACGTGGTAATGAGTCTGAAGCAGCAGATGAGGATCTTGGTAATATCTGGAATGAAATGGCCGTGTCGATAGTGTGTTCCAAGGATGCAGAGACTTCACGCATTGAATCGAAGACCGGTGAAGTGGAAGACTGTGAGCACTCCTTCATACTAAAGGACGACGTGGGTTATGTTTGCCGTGTCTGCGGAGTTATTGACAAAAGCATCTTAGACATTATTGATGTGAACTTCAGTAAAGCGAGAAAAAGCACGAGGACATATGCTTCTGAATCTCGGGTTAAAGAGTTAGGCGATTCAGAGTTTGAGATTAAGTTATCTGAAGAAGGACTGATGATAGGTGGATTTTCTGCTCATCCAACGCATGCTAGCAAGCCGAAGCCTCATCAAATCGAAGGGGTCCAGTTCCTACTCAGCAACTTAGTAATAGATGAGCCGGGTGGCGGCATCATGGCTCATGCGCCGGGTTATGGAAAAACCTTCATGATCATCCGTTTCATGCAGAGCTTCCTTGCAAAGTATCCTCAGGCTAAGTAACTGGTTGTGCTTCCAAAGGGAATTTTTGTCTACCTGAAAAAGAGAGTTTGTGAGATGGCAGGTCGTAGACACTCCACTGCTTGACTTCTACAGTGCTAAAGCAGAAAAACCGTGCCCAACCGCTATCCATTTTGGAACCGTGGATAGAGAAGATGAGCATCTTGTTTCTGGGCTACAAGCAGTTTTCAACCATTGCCTTGGCGGCACCAGCACCGACATCACCAATCGAGCCAAGTAAGGATGGTAATAGCGCCACAGTTAATGTTATGAAACCGCTATCTGGCAAAGGACGAATGGGTGTCATACGAAGTCGGAATGTTGGCACGGGAGTCTCGACACGCGAGATCGAAGATGAAATGGCGGGTGTTCGGAAAAAGGGGTATGCGTGATCGAAGTGGGGGAGAACTAAGAACAAGGCGAAGAAGACCTATGAAAACTCGAAGGCAGTAGTGTCGCCTGAAGCGACCTGAGAGTAGTATATGCTGCAGTGAGGTGGTACCAAGGGCTATCAGGGATTGCAGAAACCGTCAGAAGTTTTGGTGCCCCGTGTACTGCTTAGATTAGGGATGTTAAGTAATGAGAGTTCTACAAGCGGAATTCGGGGGCGAATTCCATTTAAGTGGGGGAGAGTTGTAACATCCCTATCCCGGGCCTATTTTTGTTTTAAGGAGAACGGGCTTCTCTACGGCCCATTTGCCAAAAACCTAGGGTTTCTCCTCCCTTTCTTATAAATAGCCAGCCTCCTCCTCCTCTTTGTCTCATCACAAAGCTTGAAGCGAAGCTCTGCAGAGATTCTCGGAGACTGGAAACCCTAGCCGTCAAGCTCTCTTCCCTGCGCCGCCGTCTTTTCTCTTTTCTCTTCTCTCTTCTCTCCTCTCTCCCGCGCGTCTCTCTCTTCTTCTTCTCTCTCTCCTCGGCGTCCGATCTCTCTTTCTCTCTTGTCGGCGGCGTGTTGGTGGTGGCCGCGGTGGTGATCGCCGGTGGTGGTGGTGGTGGTTGTGTAGCCGATCAGTGGAGTGGTTCAGATCTCATCTTCTCTCGTCTCTTCAGATCGGATCTAAGCTAAGGTGAGGTGTCTTGAACCCATCTTGCTCCCTTGATCTTTACATCGCTTATGTTGGATCTAGGATTGATTAGATCTTGTGTGAAAGTTAGGGTGTTAGTTCATGATGAAAACTAGGGTGTTAGATGAATGATCATGATGCATAAGAACGCTCACACTGTTAAATGGGACTTAATGGACTGCCTTGTGTTGATGTGGTTGTTATTGATGTGGATGTATTTGTGATCGATCTTGTGTCCCATGTCTTGATGTGTGATTGAAAGCTAGGTGGATAGAAAGAAGAGAATATCTTAGTGATTGATGCATGTGAAGTATATCACAAGTGGTTTCTAGGATGTTAGAGCTATAAGTGATAAGTGATTGAGATATGATGTTATTGAGATGTCTTTTGGTATCAATGCCATGTGAAGTAAAGAGTATGGGAAAGAGTCCAAGTGTTAGGAGTATGAGAAGTGTTATGTGTGATCTTGATTATGAGTCTAAGTGAAAGTGAAAATGAAAGTGAAAGTGAAAGTGGAAGTATGAGAATGAGTAAAGTGAAAGAGATTGAGTAAAGTGAAAGTGATTAAGAACGAGGATGAGAAATGAGTATGAGAATGTGAAAGTGGAAGTGTCAATGAACTTGTTTGTAGTCCTGTTTGGACCACCGAGAACGGGTGGGCGTCTAGAGTCTAGGATGTGATGTGACCCGTGGGACAGTAGCCTAACACGAGGTACCCACGGGAAGTGAAGAGATGAGCCTACCGCGAGATGCGGGATATAAAATGATGTAAGTGGCGCCTAGGATCGAGTCAATGCCGAGTCGTGGCATAAGTATGGCTATTACGACCGGGTGGCGGACAGAGCCAATGGGCCAACGAGCCGCAACTCGGATAGTCATTTAGGAAGCTGGAGAGGGGGACGGTTTTCCCGGGAGAGGGCGCCCCTTCCAGGATAGGCCGGCACGAGGTGGGACGTCCGTAAACGGCTATAGGTCCATACGTCTAGGTTGCTTGGTGTCGAGTCAGCTTATTTGTTGAAGTCTAGTTCTTTGAGTGAAGTGTAGTTGAGTATGTGTTCTTTGAGTTGATTGTTTATTAGGTTGTTAGAAATGGTGTTGTTATGAAATATCTTTTGTTGCATTGTTTGATTGTAGTGACTGGTCAGTTCTAGCTCCCGCATAGAGTAATGTTGAGTGTCTTGCGGGCAAGCTGGACTAGAGCCACCTCACTGAGTAATTCTATTGCTCACTCCTCCCATCTCCATTTCCCTTGCGCAGGACTGTAAGTAGAAGTAAATGGATTCGGGTGGATCAGAATTTCAAAGAAAGCGATGCGTCCGTCGACTCTTGGGACCAGTAACGGACACGGCGGGTTGCCTTAAAGGGTATACGCGTGTCCATAACTCCCTTTCGTTAACTCCGGTCGGACGCCGGGGGACAGGAATGTTACAATATCCACCAGTCATCATCATGGTCTTTTGGTCATGTAGGTTGAAGGAAGGCTCAACGCACTCTCCGGACCTAGCAATGGCGTGAACGGGAATAGAAACGGAACAGGATCATCCAATGAGAGCCTAAGGTCAACAGAACAGAGAGTTGCAAAACTGATGGAAGAAGACATGGGATCTGCTATGCAGTACCTTCAAGGGAAAGGGCTTTGTTTAATGCCCATCTCTCTCGCAACTGCAATATCATCATCATCTACTGCATCTAGTCATTCTCGTGGATCTCTCTTCAACCCCAGCTTAAATGTCGTAGCTGCAGAAGAAACAAATGTAGCTGTAGCAGCAGCTGAAGCCTCAACTAGTATGGATGATGATGTATCTGCCTCCAAGACATGAGCCATAGGAGGATCTCTAATGGGTTTTGTTTTGGGATAATTTGGAAAATACCCTATTTAGGATTTGAAATTTGAAAAATACACTGCCTCTAATTTCTTTTGAAAACTACACTTTTTTAATGTGAATTTACTTTGGAATTATTTGAATAATACCCTATTTTCGTTTCTAAATTTGGAGAATACACCACATTTTTTTCCTTTTTGAAAACTAACTCTTTTTATAAGTGATAAGACATTTTTGTCCTAATTTAAGTTGGATATTATATTTTAAATAAATAAATTTTACTTCATCATTTTTGGGAAATAAATATACAATATAACATTTTGAGAATTGTAAGTGGATAAATCTCTTCGAATAATTTATAAAATCAAAATTTAAAGACTCATGTAAACTTACGATCCAGTACATTTTTTCAGACTAATTGGTGTAATAATATACTTACATGTTGACTATGAAGCATATGCACGTCTATGTTTATTGCCAGTTGTCTTGTCCCACGTACTGAAGATGTTTCGGGGATGGCTTGGCAACGATTCGTAATGTTCTTGTGACAGTTGCTTCAAATTAGTGTGTTCCTTGATGATTTATAAAACATCCTAAGGTGATATGGCAACCTGCAAAATTTAGAACCCGAACTTTCGTAAGGGCCTTCTCGATTCACCCATTAAATTTTCTATTTTGTGTGTTTTGTTCATATTCACTGAGAGGTTTTAATATTCAACAGCATTTATAACAGTTGTCTGTTATAAATTATGACATGACGAAGACCACAAAGGCAGACTCCTCTATGACATGTCTAAACCTCTTATGATCACTAAACTAACCTGAAGTGAGTTTTGATATTTGCCGTATTGTTTGATATCTTGTTTTTCTACAGATAATGTGATATGAGTATAACATTGGCACACTATTCATCATGTTATTAATTTAGCACTCATGTAAGCTTTGTGAGTTGTTTACTTTATGTATTCTATTTGATTTCAGCGATTCAAAATTCTAATATTCTCATATCCTTATCTAATAATTAATAAGGATAAGTTAGTCAATTTACTTAGTAGAAAGTGTAATTATCAAAATAAAATCTTATCATGGTGTATTTATCAAAATTTTCCCATTTACTTTTTACCCCAATTTAATATTTCAATAATTCATACATGAATTTGTAATTAATAATAATATATAATTATTTATGTTTAAAATAAATATATGTTTAAAGATAAATATGTTACAATAAAAAAGATATATAAAATAAAAAATTAAGATTTGAGTTGAGTTTCTCATGATTTTAATATAGATTTTAATTTATTTTCTTAACTTTAAAATAAATAAAATTTATTATTCGATATAATAAATTTTATAAATATATTAAAAAATATGAGAAAGATATTTTGTAGTTTAAAAAGATATTATGCATATTCTCTAACGATTTTTCTTTTTTTCTAAAACAATTTTTTAAAAAAATATAATAAAATTGAGAAATATTAAGATTAGGTAATTTTGTAAATTTATATATAAATAAGTGTATTTTTCAAAATCTTAAATTAAAGATGTATTTTTCAAATTATAATCTTATTGAAGTGCATTTATCCAAATTTTCCGTATGTTTTCTCCGATTTAAGTCAAACGCTAATATCCATTTGACTTTTTCACTTAAACAAATAAATAATGTAAAAGAATATTTACTGCGCCGAGCATAGCGGACACGACATGAACACTCGTGTACACGTGTGTGGTTGTAGAGACAGAAGAGAGGTGGTGGGATCGGAAACTTAGAGACATGCGTCCCACTACTTGCCCAAATCGCGCTGTGTGTCAACTTTCCTAGTGTTTGATCAAATCGAATGAAACTGAACCAGTTTAATAGTGTACAAACTATCTTATTATATAAAGCTTGGTTCTTCAAAGTTACTAATTAATATGATTGCGACACGTGGCAATTTTATATTTAAGATTGTGACATGTGTTAAATAATTTTCTTATATAAATAATTATTTAATAGTAATTTTCCTTTTTTGAGAAAAAAGTATTTCTTATTATATAAAGCTTGGTTCTTCAAAGTTACTAATTAACACGATCATGACACGTGGCAATTTTATATTTAAGATTGTGACATGTGTTAAATAATTTTTTATATAAATAATTATTTAATAGTAATTTTCCTTTTTTGAGAAAAAAGTATTTCTTATTATATAAAGTTTGGTTCTTCAAAGTTACTAATTAACACGATCATGACACGTGGCAATTTTATATTTAAGATTGTGACATGTGTTAAATAATTTTTTTATATAAATAATTATTTAATAGTAATTTTCCTTTTTTGAGAAAAAGTATTGTAAATAATAGTAACTAGCTTTATAATAAGATATATTTTTTACATTTTTTATGATTTTAGAAAAGAAATTAATGTTAATATTATTGTACAAATTACTATAATTTTATAGTTTTGATATATAATTTAAAAAAACGAAAATTACTATAAGTTTGTTTTACAAATCGTGTTAATATGACAATAATAAGATTGTAGTTGTTTTGGTTTATGACCTTTTAATTATGATTTGAATAAAGGAAAATTAAAATTAAACAGTTTTTTACAATTTTTTGGTTTAAGAGAAAAAGTATTGTAAATAATAGTAACTAGCTTTATCATAAGACATATTTTTTACATTTTTTATGATTTTAGAAAAAGAAAATTAATGTTAATATTATTGTACAAATTACTATAATTTTATAGTTTTGATATATAATTTTAAAAAAACGAAAATTACTATAAGTTTGTTTTACAAATCGTGTTAATATGACAATAATAAGATTGTAGTTGTTTTGGTTTATGACCTTTTAATTATGATTTGAATAAAGGAAAATTAAAATTAAACAGTTTTTTACAATTTTTTGGTTTAAGACTTTTTAAAAGGATAATTACAATCAAATATTTTTTTGGTTCTTCAAAGTTAGTAATTAACATGATTGTGACACATGTCAATTTTATATTTAAGATTCTGACATATGTTAAATAAAAAAATTCATATAAATAATTATTTAATAGTAATTTTCTTTTTTTAGAAAAAGTATTGTAAATAATAGTAACTAGCTGATAATTACTATTGTAAATAATTTTTTTATATAAATAATTATTTAATAGTAATTTTCCTTTTTGAGAAAAAAGTATTTCTTATTATATAAAGTTTGGTTCTTCAAAGTTACTAATTAACACGATCATGACACGTGGCAATTTTATATTTAAGATTGTGACATGTGTTAAATAATTTTTTTATATAAATAATTATTTAATAGTAATTTTCCTTTTTTGAGAAAAAAGTATTGTAAATAATAGTAACTAGCTTTATAATAAGATATATTTTTACATTTTTTATGATTTTAGAAAAAGAAATTAATGTTAATATTATTGTACAAATTACTATAATTTTATAGTTTTGATATATAATTTAAAAAAAACGAAAATTACTATAAGTTTGTTTTACAAATCGTGTTAATATGACAATAATAAGATTGTAGTTGTTTTGGTTTATGACCTTTTAATTATGATTTGAATAAAGGAAAATTAAAATTAAACAGTTTTTTACAATTTTTTGGTTTAAGAGAAAAAGTATTGTAAATAATAGTAACTAGCTTTATCATAAGACATATTTTTTACATTTTTTATGATTTTAGAAAAAGAAAATTAATGTTAATATTATTGTACAAATTACTATAATTTTATAGTTTTGATATATAATTTTAAAAAAACGAAAATTACTATAAGTTTGTTTTACAAATCGTGTTAATATGACAATAATAAGATTGTAGTTGTTTTGGTTTATGACCTTTTAATTATGATTTGAATAAAGGAAAATTAAAATTAAACAGTTTTTTACAATTTTTTGGTTTAAGACTTTTTAAAAGGATAATTACAATCAAATATTTTTTTGGTTCTTCAAAGTTAGTAATTAACATGATTGTGACACATGTCAATTTTATATTTAAGATTCTGACATATGTTAAATAAAAAAATTCATATAAATAATTATTTAATAGTAATTTTCCTTTTTTAAGAAAAAGTATTGTAAATAATAGTAACTAGCTGATAATTACAATCAAATATTTTTTTACAATTATCTTTTCTTTATGATTTTAGAAAATAAAAATTAGTGTTAAATATTGTACAAATTGATTTTGGTATAGGAGAAATAAAATTACTATTATATTGTTAAAAAATACTTTATAGTAATTTTCAATTTAGAAAAAAAAAATCTAAACAAAAATTAATTGTAAAAAGGAAGTGAATTTTATTTGTTATTTACAAAAAAAACATTGTGACATGTGTAGAAAAATATGATACAACTCTCTTTTGTTGATTTAAAGAGATTTAGAAAAGTAAATTAATAACTTTGAAAAACCAAACTTTAATTATTTTTTTTGTGGTTTATGACCTTTTAATTCTATATTTTTAAAATATATGATAGTGACTTTTTCAAAAGTCTAAACAAAATTAGATTGTGAATTTGTCAATAAAAATCTGTCATTACTTTAAAATTGTAAAAATATTAGTGATACTGAAAAAAATGAATTTTGAAAATTGAACCTATTAAAAATGGCAAAAAATAATTTTTCACATTATATATGCAAAATCATACAATTTCACTAAAAACATTTCTCATCTTTATGGTTTTCATAAAGTTAAAACATCAAACAAAACCCGTTGCAACGCAACGGGCTCATATCTAGTATGTAATATATCTTAGGCTCCTAATTCACGAACCGGCCCGGCTATTGGATAACCAAGAATAAGCATCGACCACCAATTCCCTCTATGTCTTAACGAAGATGGAAAGAACGCAAAAACGAAGAGAAAATCAACAAAATAATAATAAGAAGACGCGTCCCGCATTCATAAATAGTCCCGCCCGGTTCCGCCCAATATGCGTATATGCACAAAAAACCAAGACATGTCACCTCCAGAATCTATTGTTCTAAACTTCTAAGTTTGCTTCGTGTCTGAGTTTCGACACAATCAGAATCCCAATTACATAAGTTATCTGTTCTTCCTCAAGGCTACTTCTCAACTGTTAAATCATCCGCTCCTTGCTTCTTCAGCTGCTCCAACCCGAACTTCTCTTCTGGCTGCTTCTTCCACAGGTAATTAGCTGCATCTATCCACCCTCTATGCACCACGAACTTCTTCTCTCTTATAGCCCAACGCACCTTCTCTGTTCCCACATCCATAGCCACCACGTGTGTTACAGACGCGTCCACTTCCGTTGCACAGGTAGCTCCCAATCCTTCAGCCACCCTCCACAGCGGGTGATCCTCAGCCTGAGTCTTGGTCGGGAACACTCGGCTGAACACTACTTTGCATCCTTCAAGGATTTCTTTACGCACTTGCTTCAGTAATGACCTGACGTCTCTGCTCGATAAGTCTTCTCCTCCATCCTGTCAAGATGGTGATAATTTAAAATATAAAAAAAACAGTCCAGACAAGAGAAAAGTTCTCTTTATATATTTTTGAGCATACCTGAAAGAAGAGACTGTGCGTTTGCTTAAGGACTTTAAGAACAGCGGAAAGTACCCCTTCCGGTTCACTCTCATCGCTCTTCAGCTGCGAGAGAGACTGGAATCTATGGTCGAACTGTTTGCAGCTTGAAGCAAAAAAGTGATACCTCTCTATCACGATCAGATTATCCCTGTGACCTGGCCATGCCTGCGTATCAAACCACGTATCAGCACGAATAAACTAACAAAGATAATATCATGATTAAAATGACATGAAACATTGACAAAGCAGATCAAAAAACTTACGTTCTCTGTATCGTCAAGAATCAGAACAGCTTTCTCTTGTCCCAGCACTACATCTAAACTTTTCTGATGTTTCACTGTGCCATCATCTCGAGAAATGATCCGTTCACCAAAATACTCTCCTTTCGGGTCCAGCAGCTTGGCCATCTGTCGTGCATATGGTCTATCTCCCATTGTGTATATATACAGTACAAACATCTTGCTGGCTTCTTTTAGAAACGAATGAACAAACGGCCTTAGCTTGGTCATCATATGCATGAATTCAAGCATGAAGATATCGCCACCAGAAACATCTGAAATCAACCAAAAACAAACTTCTCGGAACTGTGTATAGCACATAACAATACATGAAGTACAGAGAAACAATGTAGCAGAATGTAACCACCTTGAAGAGAATGTGTATGGCTTTTCAAGTATTCCTCCTCTGGTCTCAGGTCCCTAAGTACGGTTGTATTAAGCAAAGTGTGGTCTAAATCGAGAACTAAACATAACTTCCGTTGGCTTTGCAAGGCTTTCATATCAATATCACGCAACCGGGTGACTTCATCTTGCTGGAGCTTAAAACCCTAAGAAAACAGATTTCCCAAAGCCTATAAATCATAACCAAGACTCGAAGCTCTACTGAGCTTTTTTTTTTTAAGGAAATCGAATAGATTGGCACACCTTGTGTATGTATCCAAATGAAACACCGGTTACTTCCACTTTTTGGCCACAAACAAAGCACATGTTTCCAAAGGTACCTGGGTGCTCGCATGGTGACTTGCTTGAGGATGCTTCTGCAAGCAATAACAAGTTCAAAAATTCAACATGATAAAACTTAAAAACAGACATCAAAGGAAGGCTGAAGAAAGAGATGATCACCTGAGATTTCTTCTGAAAATGTCACGGAAGCTACATTCTCAGTCTCATCTTCTGGGTGCTCCAACTTTTGTCTCTTTAACCTAAAATATGGATGAGAAACATGGATGGTTTATCAACTTATCAAAGACTTTTCATTAAAGGATAAAGTTCTATGATCGATGCAAAGCAAGAAGCGTAGAAGAAACAGCTATCACAAGATCTATTGGTATGAACTAAAACAAGTTACACACATAGTTGTAGATTCTCGCACATTCCACAATCAGCAGATGACCAAGTTACCATTATTTTCAAAACATCCATGGCGGCGTCACAACTCACAAATTAAAAACCCTCACCAAAAACACCAAGATAAGCGACATTAAGAGCAAAGAGACAGTGATTCTCTGACTCACTTTAACATCTGAAACAAAGGGACTCATCAATACAGCCCCAGGCAACGAACCGTGACATCAGTTACAGCTGGTTATGTTCAGAGAGACTCTTAATTGTGAGGAACAGAATCAAAACTGTTTCCTTGATGGATTTTGAAAATCAATAATTAACAGAAACAACTCACATTCTCTCGTGCCATCAAAAAGCAAGCACACAATGCTAAAACAACCAAACGAGAATTCACAGAAAGATTCACAATTTGTTTTGATAAACCAGTATTAATAAACTGCAGTAGATTGCAGTAGAGTAAACTGAAGATATATATATAAAATAGCGTATCTTATGATTATGAAAGGTGCGCGTGAATGTACCTATGATTGGAGGAAACATCAACAACAGCAACCTCGGCTGCTTCGATGGGGAAGGACTCAGAGGATGAATCTGAGTCAGAGTCAGAGTCCAACTCTGTTTCAAGGAAGGCAGCAAGATCGTCGCTACTAGAAGAATGCACTGGAGAAGAATCACTCGCCACGCTCATCTTCACTTCACAGCAACAATAAGGCAAAATCTGAGAAGTTACGTAAATCGAAAGTTATTAATTTTACTAAACCCTAAATTAAACGAGCAGATGAATGGAGTTCGGAATCGGAATCTCGTAGTATACGGAAGAAGAAAGTGGTCGAATACCTTCTCCTTGGTGTCCGTCACTCGAATCGTGATTGGGTTTTTGAAGAGAACGGAGTGGGAGAGATATGCCTCGACGGGGTAACCGTAATATTGGTTGCTCCGATTGCTATTACGACAGACGAATGGTTACTTTAGGCCCGTTTGAGGCCCATATAAAGCCTACCTAATAAATAAGAATAAGATCAGCATCTAATCCCCTATATATTATTTGGGAAGACTTTAAAAAATATGAACCTCAATTTTGTAAGAATTATAAAACTACCCCATCCTATGTGGCAAGTTTTTAAGAGCTTAAAAATCCTACGTGGCAGCTTCATAGAAGAGTTAAGCAAACTATAGTGTAAAAATAAATAATTATAAGAAGATTTTGTTATATGGTAAACCCTTATAAACTATGTCTTTTAAATCAATCGTGAGAGATATTATACAAATGCTTCGTCACCATCCCATGTAAACCCTAAACACACAAAAAGCACATCGCCGTTATTATGACATATTGTGCATGTTTCCAAGGATGATGAAGAGACCAAAGGTGGAGACGGAGATGAAAGAGATGGTGAGGTCGGTGAGGATAACTAGACGAGTTAGGTGGAATCCTAAGAGCCGTTGCGGTGGCTGGTGAAGGAAGAGACGGCAAAGAAGGAGTGTGAATCAGGGAGGCGAGGTCATGGGGAAGAGGAGGTGCGAGGACTGGGAGCTTCGATGATTTCTGAGAAGGAGTTGGGGAGAGGGAAGGAGCGGCGAGGGATAGTGGCTGAGAGAGAGAAGGAAGAAAATGTCAGGAAGTAAGAAGAAGGTCATGTCACAATTGGGACTCTTATTGTTCTGTCTTGTGTTTTGGTCTTGTGTTTTGTTCAAAGATGGGTCATGTCACAGTTGGATTGTGTTATTCTTCTTCTTTCATGAATTTTTGTTGCATTAGTGCTAATGGTTGTATCACAGTTTTTATATGCTACTCAAAACTACTCAAACGTCTTATCAAATCTCCTCTTGATTTCCTCTCTTTCAATGTATAAATATCAAAATACTCAAGACTTCGGAGATCATTCAATTCACAGTCGAGAAGTCTTTGTCGTTTCAATCAAGATTGAAGAGTTTTTATCGTGGATCTTGAAGGGTACATCTATAGTTGCAAACACTATAACACTCATCTTACGAAGACATTATTACATATAAGAGAAGAACCACCAACTCTTCTCAGAAAGACTGCTTTTTAAAAACTTTTGAGACAACTGTATATTTTTAGTGAATAATATTGCGCTGTGCTGACTGCATTATTTCGTTATCTATTTTCCTAATTACGTTTTTATTGATGTTGTTGATCATCTATAAGTGTAAACATTTCAATTGGAAATAAAGAACATAATATTGATAACGGGACTTCATACTGTAACTGACATCTTATATGTTGGTGTGGATCAAACGTTGGATGGAAATACTTAAGCCAAAAACCTTATTTTAGTGTAGTTAACAGACATCTTAATAATCATCTAAGACTTTATTTTAGTGTAGTTTCGGTAGCATAGAAAAACAGTTATGAAATCTTTGTGTGCCAGAGTTCCGGCGAGAGGTTTAGCAATGCGATGAGTCGAGATCCTAAAAAATATGAACCTTAATTTTGTAAAAATTTAAAAAGGACATCATCATATATGGCACTTGTGTGTGCCTTCTAAATCTTATTTCAAATAATTCTAGAGCACCTTATATAAAATATAGTCTAAAAATTATACTCTTTAGCATTATATTAGTCGCATATATCTTTCCTTAAATAAAACTTACGGAATTACCTAATGTGATTAAAATATTATACGACAATTAATAATCTTAAATAACAAAGATTTGATAACAATTTTTATACTTTCTATCATTTTGTTTTATTCTTTATCATTAAAATAAATTACACAATTACATTAATCATATAATTAAAAAGTTAATATTTTAATTTTGAAATCTTCATTGTTTTTTAAATGATTATAAATCATTGAAACTACTAAACATTCCACACTAAAAAAAAATCGCTGGTATAAAACTTTGTTTCAAAAATATGCAAATAATCATAAAATCATATGAGAAGAAACCTCATTTAATAAAATAAATATTAAAAGTAATATCTATATTAATATCATTTAAATTTAATTACATATTATATACGACAGATAAGAGTGATCGTTTTGATTTATTTATCCTAAAATGATTGCAAAAAACAAGAGTGACGTTTGATTTATATGCTCACACCTAATTACATAATAGTAATTGATTTCTTAGTTATTTAATATATATAATTATTATTTTATAATTTCATAATTTGCAGGAAAAAAACAGAAATAAGTAGTAAATATAAAATATTGCACAATATGATGCGTGCAATTGATATATGTAGTATATAATTTTCATAAGTTTCAGTAAAGCGAATGTTTGTATTAATTAGAAAGATTGGTGAATAAGCGAAGAAGGTATAATATAATTAGAATTTAAAATCATGCAATTAATTTATCAATATCTGAATTATTCGAAGATTCCACTAAAAATGTATACTAATATTAATAAAAAAACAATGTCTTAGTGTCAAATGATGATTTGTTTATGTTTTTATAAATTATATTTTTTTAACTAAAACAATATTAGAAAATCGATCCGATTGAATTAAACAAACAAAAAACAAAACCAAATTAAAAAGAACCAAACACAAACCAAACTAAATTAAAACTGAATCGAACACAATCGAAACCGAAATAAAACCGAATACAAATCAAACCAAACTAATTTGAATTGACTTTGGTTAAGGGTCTCTTAGATCTTAATAAACCAAACCAAATCTAAATCCGCAGTTTTTTTGTTTTGAACAAAACTTAAATCTGTAGTTAAACCGACATGTTTACCCCTAATAAAACTGAGTTATTGCTGACTTGACATCATTTATTAATACTATATATTTTAAATATTTATCATAAAACTCACCCTGCGCAATGCGCAGGTCTTATCCTAGTACTATAAAGAAGAAGAGGATTCTCTTCTCCTCTCGCCACGTCAGATAATAGTGATATGGGAACATGCCGCGTGTCCTATTCTCAAAACGCAAGGTATCAGTTGGGCCTTTTTTGTTTAGCGAGCCCATGACGACGTGATTTTCTGTATCTATTTCAGGTGAAATGCGGCGTCGGATGTTTTTTCTCATCTACAGAGATCATCGCGATGCTTCGTCTTCTTCATCGCGGGCTTCCGGTAACGGCTCGGCCGTCTTTAAGGTCACCATTAATCCATCCCCCCACGATGTCGATTCAATGCGCTATTTTGTACTAAGAGTCGGTGGAGTCGCCTATAAGAAGGTCTGCTCTTCTCATTTCAGAATTTTTTTCTTCTTTCTAAACTCATCGAAAAAACAATTAAAGATATGGCTAACGTTTTGCTCCTCTCTGGTCTTACTACCGGCCGCTCCTCTGCCACCGTTGAAGTCCGCTTGCTCCGTTTTTGGGAGGCCAGAAACGTCCGTCATGATGGAGAACTCATGGGAGTAGACATGCTGTTGCTTGATTCTCAGGTTATGTTCAGATCCACTTTCGATTTATATTTACCGACTGAATTCTCCGACCATCTGCGCCTTACTGAATCCATGTTGTAATTGTTGGTTTGTGTTTTTAGTTATCTATTATCTAATTCACAAAGGCTGATTTGACTTTCCGATTTTTGTTGTTGAAAAAAAAAAATTAATGTCCTACGTTTCATCGTCGGAGTAAATAATACGTCTTTCTGATTATTGTTTTTTTGAAAAAAAAACTGTTGTTCATACGTTTCATCGTCGGAGTAAATACTACGTTTCACTATTTGCCACATCTCCGCTGTTTTGTATTAGATTGTTAAATAGTTCCATGTATAATCATAGTCGCTCTCCAATCTTATTATCCGATTTTGTTAACTGTAAATGTGTTTTTGTATTTGTTCAGTCGACTATGATGCCTGCGACTGTTAATGTCAACCGTCTTGCGGCGCACCAGCCTCACTGGAAGAGGGTTCTGTCTACTCCCTTACCGGTTTTGAAGTCACACGATGTAACCAGAACTACCGTCTGTCAGACTCTTCTCTGTTAATCAGGTTCAACGACTCCACTTCGTTCAAGAAGGTGACTGAACCGGCTGTTCCAATCCCTCTTGAATCATTCCGATTCCGTAACCACAGTGAGATGCTTGGTCTTGCAAACTCTAACAACCAGCTACCGGGTAATGTTCTCTTATTATCTCCTTTTAATGAAAATGGATATCTAATATTCTTTATTACAGACCTTATTGGAGAGATAAATGCTGTCAAGAGTACAGTTGCTGACCCTCCACATGACAAGAACGGTGTTATGGCAACCATCAAGATGGAAAAGTAAGTTTCTTGAGTTTCGTCATCTTCACAAATATTTTGAGTTAATACTTTCGTTCTCTAACCGTTCCGACTTTGCGTCATGCAGTGGCACTTCTGTGATTATGAGCCTCTTTGACGATCAGTAGTAATGTCAAATGGGCGGGTTATTAATGGGCGGCCCATGTCCAAATTAATATGGACCGAAATGGACAGACCCATATTAGACCATAATTAAATTTTGTCCAAATGGGTGAACCCAATTACTTCATGGACAACGTTGGGCTTAACCACTTGGACAATGGGCGGCCCAATAAACTTAAATGTCTAGGGTTTAGAGAATTAGGGAAAAACACAAATAACTTTAAAAATACAATTTTCTGGCAAAACTGAAAAATGTAATTTCTCGGCAAAACTGAAAAAAATACAATTTTCCGCTAAAGTCGAAAAATGCAATTTCTGCCAAAACCGAAAAACCTAATTTCCCGCCAAAATCGGAAAAACGCAATTTTCCGCCAATACCAAAAAACGTAATTTCTCGCTAAAATCAAAAAATCCAATTTCCCGCCAAAACCTGAAAAATGTAATTTCCCGCCAATACTAAAAAACGTAATTTCTCGCTAAAATCAAAAAAGCAATTTCTCGCAAAAACCGAAAACGCAATTTTTCATAAAAACCGGAAAACACACAATTTTCTGCCAAAACCAAAAACATAATTTCCTGCAAAAATTGAAAAACGCAATTTTCCGCCAAAATTAAAAAATGCAAATTCTCGCGAAAACTGGAAAACGTAATTTCTTGCCAAAACCAAAAACGCAATTTCCCGCAAAAATAAAAAAAACTGAAATTATGTTGTTTACATCAAATGGGCGTATGAGACCCATGGACAGCCCAACAAATCATGGTCTTATTTGGTTATGGTCTCATTTGGACATGGTTCTATTTGGGCTTCGACCAAAAATGTCCAGCAAAAAAATGAAGCCCATTTGGACACGCCCAAACCCGCCCGGCCCGCCCAATTGACATCTCTAACGATCAGGCTGTCAAAATTCATGAGCGGCTCGAGAATATGAGAAGTGATCCAAAGGTTGTCGTTGCAACCAGTGTGAATCAGAAGATGGTGGGAGGTAAGCAACCAGTTCGAAACATAGATGACTAGGTTTTTAGTGACGTCGAGCTTATAGAAACCATCTCATAATGCAGTTCGTCTGTTTATGAATGCCACGTAACATGTAATACAGAGAGCGTAGGTACAGAGCTTTTGGAGCCTTTGGTTTAGTATGGTTAAGATAGACCTTGGACAGGAGTATATTTTCTCGGTCCTAACTCCATTTGGACTCTTTCCTTTAGTATTTCAACATCAGCTCTGTGAATGGCATCTTTATATGGGGAAAAATCGCCTCTGTTGACTTAGATTAGGGTCCTTCACCAATCTACGAGTGATAATCACTTGGTTATAGTTACAACTCCTCATAAATATCATACTGTGACCCCTACTCTATAATTGTCTAATAACTTATGCTGAATTTTATTGTAGTTCATACATGTTCTGGAACTTGGAATGACCTTTCTGTATGCAGATGACATGAGGACGATCATTGCTGTGAAATTAAGGAAAAAGCTTGGTTGTAGGATGTGCGAAAAGTTTTAGTTGACAGGAATGAAAGGTAATGTAGCTTTCTATTGCTCTATCTGAATGTGACCTTTTCGTTACTACAAACATATTTCCGCTTACTCTTTTAATGGTATTTATTGGAGTGAACTTCCTTTGTCGATGTCCTTTTTTGGTGGCGTTTACGTTTATGTTTTTCCAAGCCTTCATATTTCCAGAACAACAGTCACAATAATAATAATAACTCTTCAATGCGCAGTAACGACACAACAACAAGAGAATAATTTGTTCAAGACAGAGAACATGACCAGCAGTATCTATGATCCAAGTGAGGCTAGCATTGGATGGAGTGTCGTAATGGCAAGTATAGCAGATCAATTTTTTATTTCAGGTTACTATCTGATAAAGAGGGGCACAAGAAGTGGTTCGGTGGGTGGTTAAAACCAAACATGTGATGGCAGTTAAAGTTCGATCTGATGGGTTTTGCCGGGTTGTAAGTGAAACAAAGCTGTCTTGGTTGTTGATAGTACTATAGCTCTCTATTAGTTGATCGGATGTGTGTAACTATCACTGATCAGGCAGGAACATATGTATATAACTTGATATATTTTAATGATAAATTTCGATGAATAATAAACGATTGAATGGAATGTTCTCAAACTGGGATGCAGATGAGTACCTGCGACGACCACTGACCGTATTCACCTAAACCCGTATAATATTAGACGCATAGGTATACATCAGAACAGAGTTTGATAGTGGACAAACAATTATTCTTTCAATTCTTCGGCCAGATCAATATACAACAATTACACAGAAATGTGTTATATCGGAAAAGAAAATAAATTGACCTCCCACATCTCCTGTTAAATTAATATGTAACTGACAGAGAGATACAAAACAACAATCGCTCTTATTTTAATGATCAGCCCCTTTGCATCTACACATTCCACTCAAGCACCGTTTAGTTTTGTGAAACCTACTCTGATTCATGGTTAACAAAACACCTAGAAGAGTTCCATGATCTGGTTCCAGTGAGTCGGTAGTAACCAAGAGAAAAGCATGGGCGCTGACTTAGACACGCCAAAGGTTCACGATGCCTCGAGAGTTTACGTTCGTCTGGCTTTTCTTTATTTTTAACATAGAAATTGTTGATGAGTTCATCAGGTGATCATCCAGACAATGACCCGCGATCATCTAGACAAGCCCGAATGCTCATTCGATCTACAAAGTCATCACAATCAACTTCGGTAGGTTACTGGATATCATATGGTATCAGAAGTAATTTCTTCTCGACATGAATCTATTATAATAGCTCAAGATCTGTTTATTCTTTAGCTAACAAGCAACCCATGAAGAAACTCAAAATGGGAAGACCAATAATTAATAAAAATTCAAATAGTATAAACTTTCCAGTAAACTATAATTGTTATTAAAAACAAAATGCACCAATGAAATTCAAAATCTAAATAATTAGTTAGTTTTGTATGGTATATGTTTTACTATAAATGATATATAAATATAATGCAAATATATCTTTCGTATGTCTTTGTAATCATTTGTATTATGTTATAAATATTTAAACGTCAATAATAAATCAGTGGAAATTTTAGTAGTTCCTAAATTTCAGTGTAAGCTACCCCGAGTACATAATACATATCTAATTATCAAGATAGCAGAGTTTATTTAGACTTCAGAAAATAAAAACAAATATAGAATTAAACTAATATTTATATTTTAAGTTAATAAAAATTTATGTTAAATATTTACTTTAACTATTTCAATTATTTTCGAATTAATATCCCGCCCGTAGGACGGGCCGACCCTAGTTATTTTTATATTTTTAAGATCAGTAATGTTTTTAATAAATCAGCAATTAGGTTTAGATCAGATTTTTGGTTTTTTAACCCGAATTCTTAACTCATGATTTGATTTTTTTTTTTTACTTTTACTATGAAACAGCTCTTATATCTTTTAGCCGAAACTAAGAACCCCAGCTAAAAGACATGGGTTAATCATGATCTTAGATTACGGTTTTGGAATAGCTTTGGTCTATGAAATAGCTGGGTATCAGATTCATAATTAATTAAATGCATAGAAGCTGTGTGTATATATAGATATAGTAGAGTAACAAAGGAATACCTAACTACAAACTAAAGAGATTACGTAATGTTTATATCATGGTAGGGGAAAATATAAGAATGTTTAAGAAATTTTCTTTAGTTTATTAGGCATCATCGTATAAGGTGCTCTTTTGGGTTTATGATGAATGGGTTTAGGAGCTAGCTGTTCTTCTTCTTCTTCTTCGACTTGGTCGTCGTCTACATGTTCCTCATCTTCAAGATCATCTTGATCAGTCGTCCAAATCATCTTCTGCTGATAGTATCTTAAGGCCACGAAGAGCATGAATGCTGCCCATACCCGAGCAACGACGGATGAGAGGTTCCAAACGAGGGTGAAGAGTGCCAAAGCCACTGCCTTTTTGTGGTTGCACGATTCCCATGCGTCCCTGAATCTCCTCACCCAAAATCTCCCTAAAATGTACAAAACATGTTTGGTTAGATTGTCTTAACGAGGATGTAACAGAAACAATAGGAGTTTTAATTACCGTAAGCTGAGAAGTGAGTTGAGTAGGAGATGAAGATTTTAGGTACTGTGAATGCTCCAAGAAAGCCTGTTCTCACACAAACAAACACTCACATGTCACAACTCTGACTATAAACAAAACAACGTCACTTGCTAAATCAAGAAAGAAGCAAAGTTACCAAATTTGGCAAGGTTCCAAAGAGTGATAGAAGAGCCACATCTAGCCAAGACGAACAGCACCACTCCCATCTGCACATCATCCTCTCATCCTTATCTACCTTTTGTTAAGGTCAATGGAGGGAGGAAGTTAGAGAAGAGGGACTAACCTTGAGTGTAGTGGAAGGATCGCCAGAAAAAAGAGCTCTGAGTTGAAGCAGAGACTCGTTGAGGTAAGGCATTATGACTCTGAGCATCCTCTTCACATCTTCTTCTCTCACTCCAGCTCCTTTATGCCTCTCTTCCTCCTCCACCACTCCCCTGCAGCCATTCAATAATATATTCTCTCAGACTCTGAGTTTCAAACCCCAAAATGCAAAGAGACAAAGAGAGCATCTATGAATCATTTACCTGCGGATCACGGCTTTGAATACAAACATTAGGCCAAGGTAAATGAGTCCCATATACGCTACCACTGATATGAAGCTGCACATATACATTTTCACGTTATTTTTCTGCTAGCTAACCATCATGTGTGTGTTTCCTTTAACCCACTAGGAGAAACCTGAAGTTGAGATCATTGGCGTATGAAGAAGAGACTATGAGGAATGTTCCGAGACCAAACACAAGCGTCGACCTTGATGCATCTCTCCACATCACCAAATCCACTGTTTCATTTAATTACATTTAGTTCATTTATATACGTTACATATCAGATGGAATTATGCATACTTGGTCATCAAGAATCTTACCTAGACTCTCTAATTTTCTCTGTGAATGAGTAAAGCTTTCTTCTTTCTCCGCAAATGTACCTAGAAACAGTTGTCAAAAACAGAGGACCATGGGAAACAGAGTAGGAAAGCACTGTGATTTGGATTAATACCTGAGCTTGGTGGCACCGTATAAACGGAAGCTGCCTTTTTAATCACCGGCGGCAGATCTTTACGGACGGAGGCCGGAGGAGACAGAGCTGTTCTGTTGTTAGATTGACTGTACTTTTTAATCTCAGAATCACCAACTCTGTTATTGCTAGTCTCCTTGGGTGCTGCATTCATCTCTTTCACATCAACACTCTTCTTCTCCACTTCTTCTTCTTCCTCGCGATCGCCATTGTCGATCTGCTCATCTTCTTTCGAATCAGCGAAGACGACTATCTCTTGACAGACACCGAACTCTTTGGCTTCCTCTGTGATCTGCTTCTTTTCGTCAACGGTCTCCTCTGTTTTCACATCCACATCCACATCCACATCCTCTGTTTTCACATCTACCTCCTCTGTTTTCTCATTACATTTCTCCGAACTCTGATCCGGCAATGAGTTCACTCTCCTCAACGCAACTGTATCTAACTCACTGGACTTGACGACCCCCGCGCAAAGCTCCGATCGGGTCTTCTTAACCCGACCCGGAGTCTTCTCAACCCCTTCCACCGAATCAGATCTCGCCTTCTTCACCGCCACCGACAAGGTCAAACTCTTATCATTTAAGTCACTAGAGATCGATCTCCTCGGCGTCATCGGAGGAGTAGTACCAACGGACCTCCTCGGCGTCGCCGGAGGAGTAGCACCGATCGATCTCGGCCTCGCGAGCTGCTTCAAATCTGTCTTCCATGCGGGTCGCTTTCCGCTAACCCCCTCCTTTAAGCTCATCTGCTTGCTAGAACTCTTGTCTCCTCCGTCGACAGCTCGAAGAAGATGAGTGGCGTTGACGATGGCGTTGTTGACGCTAACTTCGTCGTCGCTCTGCATTCTCGCTTCCCAAACAGAGCCTGCAGCGACAACGGCTCCTCCTCCTCCAACGCCAGTTCTTCTTGTTCTGCTACTTGGGTCCATGCTCTTAAGTCACTGTCTTACCGGTGATTGAGTTGAAGTTGTGGGGGCAGAGAGAGAGTAAAGTGGTAATGATAATGAGCCTTGAAGCTGAAGGAAGAAGAAAAAATAAAATGGAGGTTGTTGGATACATACACCAAAGTCAGATAATTGAATTTCATCTAACTTCTCACTTGAGGAGGGGGGACCTGTCTTGTTGTCTCATGAATCCTGAGACTATAGATCAAACCTAAAAGCCTTTGCATGTGGTTTTGTACTGCAAAGATGCTGCTTAAACACAATCATTAAGGTTTATGATCACAATCTCTTACTTTTTTCTTTTCTTTTTTTTTTTAAACATTTTTCTTTTTTGCTTTATATTACTTCCTTTATCATAATGTTTACGTTATCCATCAATCAGCATGTGTCGTGTAAACAAATTAATTGATTCCTCTTCTTCTATCTATTTTATTTGGGTCTTCTTCTTTACCACAAGACTCAAGTGTCAAGATTCTGATTAACTAAAGAAATTGCTTTCAGGTTATGATAAAAACAAATGAGATTGGACTCTAGACGTAATGCTACGTATAAAGAAAGATCATTGCTTCATCTAAGCAACATGTTGAGAATTGTTGTTGGATTGCTTGGGTTTTGACTTTTATGCATTTAACTAAAATAAGAAGTATATTTATGGCATTTGAGTCCTGTCTCACTCATTTCAGGCAATTTAATACATACAAACATAGGGCTATAGATCCAATTTATATGAGATCGAATTTAAGAAAGGGTGTCATTTGGGGATAGATAAATTAAAACCATTTTCTTTTTAACAAAGGCTGAGTGTGTGGAATTAGAATGAACAAATAAATCCAATGTAACGGCTTGTTTTTATTCGGATAGTTCCTTTTTCTTTATAAAAAGCTGTCACCAGATCGGTGAAATGAGTATCACCGACAACTTTTTCTGTGACGAAAAAGGTCAGTATATAAAACACAACCGATAAATATTTGTTTTCTATCAACACACAACTGGTAGTTTTATTAAATAGATAGATTTGCAAGCATACATATATATATATATATATACGCCCTAATATATACTCCTACATCTGTATTAAACACTCGATTACCATGAGATGCATGCTTCATGCTTGTATATGTTGGATGAACTACTCTACCTAATAAGTAAAATAATTAACACCTATAGCGAATCTCGGTCTCCGTAATACAAGTGCCAAGTTGCAACTTGCAACTGCGTGCGCATTCGCATGTGTTTAATCTTACTAATTACTTAGTTACATAGTTATAGACTTATAGTAATCAAAAGTTAAGACTCCAATTAATTTTGGAATCGAATCGGAGTAGCTTAGACGGCACGTGGTCGAGTGGGAGAGCACGTGACTCAGGCACCTGTCCCTATGCACCTGTCCACTCTCTTGTGTCTGCATGCACCTTCTTTCTCTCTTTACATTTCTTTTCTCTGTATAAAAATACAAGTTTTTTCTATATACTGAAAAGACATTAGGGGTTAAGAATTTTTTTACCAAAAAAAAAATTTGTTGATAGCCCCAACTACTGAGGCAACAATGTGTTGTAACAGGCCAGCATATAATTATTTAAATCAAAATTTGTTGACTGCGATTGACATATACCTAAACCCAATATGCACGCACTAGTCTTAAATTTAGTCTTAAATTTTCACTGACTATATTAAAATTCAAACAGATACTGTAAGCAATAACGAATATGACTCAGTACCCAATATGCGTATCTTATGGGGATTGGGATATTGAATTCCTCCCGGTTCACAATCTTAAATACATTTAATGCACAAACGTACTTGGGAGTCTTCACCGACTCGAGTTGGAATCGTTAGAGCACTTCCAATTGGAAATTCTATCCATTTGATTCTAAACATACATATATGAGTATCAGAGTATGTATGAATTATATATACGTATATAATTATGGGATCAGTCGTTTTACGAAAAATCCAACTCAAATTTCTTTTTTAAACTTTTAAAAAATGTTGGGTTAGATTTTTCGCAAAGTGATAGACCTCACAATTACACATATATAATAAATAAAATTCTCTATTGGAAGTGTTTCTAGAAGAGTTCCAACGGCAAATCAGAGAAAAGTTCTTATCAATTAAAGAAAATGAAAAATAATTAATATTGAAGAAATAACAAAGAAAAAATATTAATAAAAATCTTTTAAGCACTGGTTTTAAACCCCATGAGACATATGTCATTTTATTAAGTTTTCAGTTTGTTCTGCTGAACTAAAACATAATCAAATTGTTATAATAGTATTAACCTTTTTTTTTGTTTTAGAAACTGATAGAGGTTTTAGCTGATAATGTTGCTCTTAGAATATGATTAATGTTTGGAGTATTCACCGACTCGACTCAGGGGCATGATTAACTGCAAGTTCTCACCCAAATTCTAATTTTTATAAAACTATAAATTAATCAAAAAGTAGGAAAGATGTTAATGAGAGATTTCTGTATAACTTTTTAGAAGAGTATTAAAACTCCAACACCCGAGTGTTAACAAACTACATGTTCAATTGTTTAAAAAAAAGAAAAAAAAATATAAATTTACTTTTTAAGATATTATCATGGTACCTAAACTTTAAAATGCTCTTACAAAATATTTACCGGTTAGTACAAAAAATATTTATAACACCGTCAATAAAATACTAAACTCTAATTCAAACACTAAACCTAAATCATTAGATAAATCCTAAATCCTTGAATAAATCTTAAATTTAAGGTTTATGGTTTATCCAAAGATTTAGAATATATTGTTTATGATTTAGTGTTTAGGATTTATGATTTAGGGTGTAGTGTTGTTTTCCTACGTTAAAACATTAAAAACCTACAACTTTAAGATTTGGGATTAATAGTTTAGTGCTTTTATGATTTAGTGTTTAGTATTTAAGATTTAGTGTTTAAGATTTATCTAAGAGTTTAAATTTTTTTCCAAGGATTGGATTGATGATTTTGCTGACAGCATTAATATTTTTCTTTTTGTAACTACCACTATTTCTTAATTATTTTGGGGGTTTTATTTTAAAACAGAATTTAATTTTGGCAAATTCTTATTTTTTTTTATAAAAGATATTTAATATGAAATAACAAATTACTATTATTTGTTTTAGTATTGTGTGTACATGTGACCAAAAATGTATTGGGTTTAACTAATAAAAAGCCCATTCTCAAAAGTAAAAACCATATTTTAGAAAAATGGGCATTTCATTTAATCAGGCTCGCAAGTGAACAAAACCTAATTTACGTCCATTAACAAAACTGTTAGTTTCCCGGGTAATAATCCGGCGCCGTATTAACCCCATTAACCGAAACAGAAGAGCTTTGGTTCCTCTGTCTTGTACGTGAAAAAGAAATTATAAATATCGAAAATATAAAAAAATTAAGTGGTCGAAAAATGTCGGGATGGGTGTTTGCTAGGGTTTAGTAGTGCCCCTGCAGCTGCCACTCTTTTCTCCCTTTTCGAAGATTAGCCGCAAAAGCTCTCCTTTGTTTCACACAACTTTCCATCCCGACAAATCACAAAACCGCGTCTTTTGTCTTAACGCGGGATCGTTGATTCCTCTGGATTTTCGTGAATGAATATCCAGACGGATCAGGACGGATCTCGCGCCGTATTTAGAAAGATCGAGCTTCACCCCGCGAGGAAACCCTTCACAGGCTTCTCTAATCGCGGCTCCGATTTCAAGATGGAGACTTTGAATCCACGCTCCTCTAACAACAACAACAGAGCCTTCTCATCACCCTCCGTTAAGAAGCTGGACGGTCCCGATTCGTTTGAATTGGATCGAGAGCTTACTTTCACCAAAACCATCCGCAAAATCGTGAGTGCTTGCTTAGTGGAACAAAAAAAATGTTTCCTTTTTATTTGGTTTTGTTGATATGTTTTTGGAACGGTGTCTTTTTGCAGGGTGCTGGTTTGAAGAATCTCGGAAACACATGTTACCTTAACTCCGTGTTGCAATGTTTGACATACACCGAGCCATTAGCTGCTTACCTGCAAGATGTCGCGCATGAGCAACGCTGTAAGTGGTTTATTAGCATCTCTTCATTCAGTCTCTGGTACAGTGTTTATAATGTAATGGTTTGTGTAGGCCGTGTGGAGGGGTTTTGTGCTTTATGTGCAATGCAGAAGCATGTCAGGAATGCTCTTCAAGCTACTGGCAAAATCTTAGCGCCTAAATATTTAGTCTCGAACCTGCGATGTATGCTTTCTCGGATCTTGTTTGCTTTTGCACTATTAGTAGTGTACCGGCTTTTTTTACTAATCAGCATTCTCAAATGCTTGATTAGGCATATCGCAAAACTTCAGGAAATGTAGGCAGGAAGACGCACATGAGTACATGATCAGTTTGCTTGAGTGTATGCACAAGTGTTGTCTCCCTTCTGGTGTACCAAGCGAGTCCTCTGATGCTTACAGGAGCAGCTTGGTACATAAAATATTTGGTGGTAGCCTCCGTAGTCGGGTAAAGTTGCTACTCCCTCCATTTCAAAATGATCCATGTTTTAGAAAAAAAAAATTCTTTCTAAAAGATCCAGATGTATGTAATAATGGCAAATTGTAAAATTCAAAGACATTAATTGTGTTTACTAAATTTTGTCATAGGAAATAGCTAAACACTGTAAATAATGCATTGTGTATGGTTAAATGGCCTCTGTCTTCACTAATTTTATTTATTTATTTCAGGTGAAATGTGCACAATGTTCACATTGTTCTGACAAGTTTGATCCATTTCTGGACCTAAGCCTAGACATATGGAGGGCAGATTCATTGCGGAGAGCACTTTTACGTTTCACCGCTGTTGAGCTCTTAGATAATGGTGGAAAGGTTTACCAATGTGAGAGATGCAAGCAGAAAGTTAAAGCTGAAAAACAGATTACTGTTTTTAAAGCACCTTCTGTTCTCACTGTACATCTCAAGCGGTTTGAAGCACACAGAGCCGAAAAAATCGACAAGAAGGTCGAGTTTCCCCCTGCAATTGACATGAAACCTTTCGTCAGTGGTCCATATGTAAGTAGACTTTACTCTTGTGCTCTATACATTTACGTTGGAGTTGTTTAGATATTCTTGTTCATGTATCTTTTTTCCTTTATAACATTGTTTAGTACTTGTGGTGAACAGGAAGGTAATTTGAAGTACACTCTATACAGTGTGTTAGTTCATTATGGTGGAAGTATCGATTCTGGTCACTACTACTGCTATGTTCGCACTTCAAGTGGCATGTGGTATTCCCTTGATGATAACAAGGTAAGCAGCTTCTTGGGTTGCATAATTTTTTTTGTCTCTACATTGTCCCTTCTTTGTTTACGTGGCTAGTAAGTAAGTTTCTCTTTGGCGTTGTTACTGTAGGTTATCCAAGTTAGTGAGAAGACTGTGTTCAACCAGAAAGCGTATATGTTATTCTATGTTCGTGATAGACAAAAGACAGCCCCAAAGAAACCAGTTACTGTGGCTAAGAAGGAAACTTCCAAAGAGAGCGTAGCCATGAACAGAGCTTCTTTGATTATATCTTCTAACAGAAATGATCAGGTGAACGGGTCAACAGTCCTCAAAGCATGTAGTTTAAATGCTCCTGTTCCCAATGGTACAGCACCCTTGAGAGCATGTGATAAAGGTGCTCCTGCTTGCTTGACCCCAAAAGATGTGAATGGGAAAGAGACTCAGAACAATCCCCCAAGCAGTTTGGAGGCAAGAGAGGTCCTTAAGGGGCAAAATAGCACAGCATCAGTTAAAGCAAGTGATCAAAGTGCTCCTGTTGTCTTAACCCAAAAAGATACAAATGCCAAAGAGAATCAGAAAGATCCCCCAAGCAGTGTGGAAGCAAAAGAGATCGTTGAGATGGAAAATAGTGCAGCACCCTCAGAATCATGTGATCAAGGTGCTCCTGCTGTCTTGACCTCAAAAGATTTAAATGCGAAAGAGACTCAGGCAGATCCCCCAAGCAGTGTGGAGGCAAGAGAAAACCTTGAGAGACCCTGTGATGTAGGTTCTCCTGCAGTCTTAACTCAGAAAGATTTAAATAATAACAAGAAGGAAGAGTCACTTCCACAGGCTAATGGGGAAGGATCTTTGGTAAAGGAGGATTCAAAGGCTGCATGCATAGTATTACCAGGAATGGCTTCTCCTCTCCTGGATGACAGGACAAACACTCAAATTCTTGTGAATTTGCCTACTTGCGTGGCTAAAGCTGAAAATAGCGTTGACGAGAATAACTCTGCTAATAATTTGAACGAGTCTGACACTTCACTGAAGGTGTGTGTATAATCATACTTTCACGAGTTAGCATCTTGTTCTTATGGCCACGTTTAATGAGACTTGAGTATTTCTAACTTGCGTTTTTGCTTATCTCTAGGTTAAAAATGCATCGATTGGTTACTCACCTATCGAAGAAGCGGTTGATCATCATCAGACTTTGGGACATCAGTTGGAAGAATCGACCGAATTAACAAAGCCAACGTCTGCTGAGGAGACTCTCACCGCACCAAGAAAGACTCGCAAGCGTAACATGAAAACCGTTCAGGTGGGGTTATCATCTTTCAAGCTGGCACTTGGCGTTCGTAAAAAGAAGAAACAAAAGAAGGGAAGATCTAAGGAGCTTTTATCCAAGAAAAGAGCTACAGATCTAGAGCGGTCCACTCCGCTGATAACTAGCAAAGCTGCTTCTGGCTCTGCTTGCTTGCACGGGAAGGGTAAAAGTGTCAGTGTCGAAAATGAAAGGCTAAGGGCTAGTAATGGGAATATGCTGCTTGCCTCTGCAACCGTAGAGCTGAAGGAGAGAACTAACCAAAATGGTGCAGTTCTTGCGTCAGACCAACAACAGCCGTTGAAGAGATCGGACTTGTCTGAAGCAAGCCAAAACGCCAAAAGAAAGAGAGACAGTTCGAAAGAAGAACAAATATTGTTACAGAAAGAACAGGTGACCATTCTCACAAGGGGTTTGCCAGAGACAGTTGGTAAGTTTTCATTTTCTCAATTTGTGACTTTTACAAAATTTGGTAAATCCTTGCTGCTAATTGCTATTGTCCAGTTGGTGGATAACACTATCATTCTCCAACTCTGAATCTTATATATGGAGAACTGACATCAATCAAGCAGTCTTAGTCTATGTAAACTGTGTCTAATGGGCTCAAGTCTTGTAACTGTTGCAGTTGCGAAATGGGACGAGGAAGTTTCAGCTTCTAAGAAGACGGGAAAAAGTGAAAGCACGAGAATTGGATATGTAGCTGATGAATGGTGAGCTTTATATTTATGAGTTATTTTGCGTTTGCGTTGAGTTAGACATGTAAATGGTATGGGATTGTGGCAGGGATGAAGAATATGACAGAGGGAAGAAAAAGAAGATGAGGAACAAAGAGGAGATGTATGTAGGGCCGAACACGTTCCAGGCGTTTGCATCTAAGAAACAACAAACGGATACAAAGAAGAAATGGACACAAGGCAGGAATACTGCAAAGACAGGCTTCCGGATATAATCAAGGGACCGACCAGCCATCATCTAATCTATAAAGAGTATGTAATTCACGTGTTACTGCTGTATTTGGCTGACAGTGATGTTAACAAAAGAGGTAAAGTAAGACTAGACATTAGAGAGTGTTTGTGATCTTTTTTTTCTCTCTCTCTCAGTTTTGTTCTGTTTCTGATAAACAAAGACGGATTCATTCCCTGGTTTTGGAGTAAGATTATCTTTTTTTTTTTTTGCATTACCTCTACGAGAAAAAGATAACCATGTCTTACGGGTAACTCAGACTCAAATCACATACAAGGGGAGAGCCGAATAATTAAGTGCTAACCTTTCTACAACTCGAGAGCCCTAGACCTATAGTTCACTCATGAAATCACCAGGCAACTTGCAGATGCTGGGGGATCAATGTTACGTTTTTGAAGAATCAGATTTGAAATTGAAAAGAAGCTGTTTTCTTAGTAGACAATAAGGCGACATGTTACACATCTATGAAGACACATGTCGCAATGAATCTTGGCGATGAAGATGATGGGCGATAAAATTCCTCCAGAGATCATAGTTGCTCAAGTGCCCATAACAAGTGGCGCCAAGAAAGGTCATAGTAGAGGTCTAACAAGGCTTTAAATGGCTGGTTTTACAGTGAAGTGGGACAGCAACCACCTAAACCATTGTAAGAAATGAAGCCTTTCAGTTGTCGTATCAGCTACAAGCCAAACGATGTTTCTTTTTCTGAGTTTGGTCCAACATACAAAGAAGAAAGTCTACTTTCAACAACCAAACTGGGCAAACACTTGGCACGCATACTAAATTCAAGTTTTTAAAAACAGACATCTCATTCTTCAACCAAAAACTCTGCAAGCTTTCACCATATCCAGGCCTCCAAATGATAATCCATGGCTCATAACAAACGGAAATGGCACCTGCAGTGAAAGCGGATCAGACGGGAAAGAGTTAGCAATTCATCAGTTGATACAGAGAAACGACTTTCCCTTCCGCCTGTTGTGAATAAAAATTGAATATATACAGCAGTATCAGTATGTACGTACCCTAATAGACCTCTGCCTTGCCATACCCTCGGGGTCACAGCTAAATCTAGTTTCGCACCTTGCCTTATAACTCCAACAGAAACAGCTTGTCCCTGGCTATCTTGCGCTTCAGCGGCAAGCCTTTGCAACAGGTTGTCACCACCTTCCACGCTGCCGAATTTCACAACCTGATCTCTAAGCTGTAACCCATCCTCTGCTGCTGGAGATGACTCGGTTATCTCATCAACCATGGCAAAGGGAATACTAGTGACCACATCCACATCCATGGCACGGGAAGTGACACTGATGCCAGATGTCTGCATGGAGGCAGATAAAGAAGACAAGCTTCTTTCTTCTGGACCTGCATCGTTTTGATATTCATTCATAAAACTCCACACCCAGTTTCAGAGTACGGGGATTTAATAGTCAAAAGTGACGGAACCAAAGATTTAAAAAATGAAGCTTGGCAGCTCAATGTCCAGGTCATACCTGAATCTTTGGAAATTGAAGCTCTTGACGTAGTAGGCCTCACTGAATGAAGAATCTGAATGTTCACATCGATCTTGTCCGTTATCTCGCTGTGCTCATTCCGTAACTCTGTAGGAAAAGAAACTATCTCAGATCAAACACTAACACTTGGCTCACTGTAGAAGCTACACATCCACTCTATGGCAAATACCAATAAACATGACATAAAAAAAAAAAAAAATCTTGGTTCATCTCTTACTCACACAAACCCTAATCTAAGTAAAAAAGCCCTAACTTTGGAAGAAAAAAAAATAGAAGAAAAAAAATCACCAGCAAGACGACGGCGCTGAGCTCTAACCGCCGGAATGTCAATATCTCCCCGAGGGAATCCCTGTCGATGTCAAAAGGAGGGATGATAAGCAGATGTACTTTCGATTAAGAGTAGAGTAGAGTAAGAGTACCTCCGAGTCGACGAGGTTGCCGGAGAGACCAGGACCACCGGGATTGCATAGACGTTCAACGATCGAGTTCATTTCAGTCTCCATGGTCGTTCTCTTATCCATCAGAGCCATCGTCTCCGCTTTCAGATTCGCGCCACCCATCTCTTCCGATTGATCTGATCTTCCACCGAGTCCAAAACTTTCTTTAGCTTCTTTACTTGGGAGACGGAGCATGTTTTTATCTATGGGCTGGGCTTTATTGGCTTTATTTAAGAAATAAAGCCCATAAGGTGATTGATGATCTCTAGAGTTTAGTCTAAACCCATTCTTTAACCCCAAGTTACATCCTTGCCGTCCATTTATATCATCCAACGGCCACACCCGCGTTGTTTCTGGTTCTTTATCCCACATCACTCGAATGATATAAAGGGGATTTTAAATCTAATCCAAGTTCTGTATTTCAATTTTGTGTTTAATTTGTAGATAATCATGGATTCGACTTTGAATAAGAAATTATGCCCATCCCTGCACAAACTGGCCGGATACTTGGGCCACACCCCTGATGAACCAAAACGTAACAAATCCTTCATATGAACCAAAACGTGACCATCAGAAACGAAGCTCGTGAAACGAAGAAGCTAAGCGTTAAAGTCACAAAGCTTTGTATTAATTATGACAAAAACCTAACACTTTCCTTCACAGTTGCGTTTACCATCCTCTATCAGCTAATGGGTCATCCCTGTATTAAACACACTCTAGAAATCATCAATGTAAATCCAAAAAAAAGGTATCATCTTTAGGATATTCGGAGCAGAGTAAATGGAATGCATGTGACTAGTAAATAAAACTTTCTACAGAAACCAAGACAGAGAGTTTTTGCATGTGACTAGTAAAAAAAACTTTCTACAGAAACAAAGACAGAGAGTTTCTGCAACAATTCGTAATATATATTATTTTGGTAAAATATCCGTATATAATAGTAACTAGGTAGTAACCCGCGCCTTGCGCGGGATGAGATGGTTAGATCAGCAATTTTTCGAAAATATTAAAAAGTATATAAATATAGTTTGGAATTTGGGTTTTGTGTGTTTTTTGTGTTTAATCTCGGTGGTGCTGATTTTACGGTATAGACGTCACTGAGATAGAAACATATATAAATCCTTTACTTAAGTGACATGTAAAAATTTACTGGAACATAAGAGTAAACACAAAACATGTTACCTGGCAACTGCGAAAGCATGTAATCATTTATTTTATCCACTTCATCATTTGTGGGAGTGAGAATTGCTCGATGTCTATACAAATCCTTAACTGTTGAGGTTTGAAAAGCTTGTCCATAAACCTCTTTTTCCATAGTCTCAATAGTTTATACATATCACCGGTGTGATTTATCTTACTCTGATTCATTTGCAAGAACTTGCATATAAAGATATAATTATTATTATGCAATTTGATTTTCATATGCATGATTTTTGTATAATAACATACCTTCCTCGTAGGTCATTGACTTCAAACATGTAAGGATTCCACAAAACTTGACTGTATTCTTTGAACCATGTAAGAAGAACTGATTTTGTGTATAATATCTAATTCGAGTAAGATAAATATTATTAATATCTAATCAAATTATATGTACGTAAATATTTGTGTAATCACACTCTTTGCATAGGTTTTATGTATAAATATTATTAATATATAATCAAATTATTATGTATGTAAATTTTTGTGTAATCAAACTTGTTCTATATTTCTTTCTTTGCATCTCTCTCTCTCTCTCTCTCTCTCTCTCTCTCTCTCTCTCTCTCTCTTTCAGATTTTATCAGTATTGATGAGTATTTAAAAATAAGATTAAGATTTTAACATATTTTTATTTTAAACATATGAATCGTATTAATGCCCCCACACGGGCATTAATACGATTCTTATGTTTTATGTATAAATATTATTAATGTCTAATCAAATGTTTGATGTATTATTAAAACTAAATTTGTTCTTCAGATGTTTTATGTGTTATTAATATAAATATGTATTATTCAAATACGATTCATATGTTTTATGTATTACTAATACTAAATTTGTTCTCCATTCGGTCTTTGTGGTTCAAAACTATAAGCATTTTAGACATTACTTAATTCAATATACTTTGAGGTTCAAATTATTATCTCTCTCTTTCTCTCGGTATCCCCCTCATCGTAAACCCTTTTTTTAGAAATATAAAAATAGAAACATTCTTTTAATTCATCGATTATCTTTTAACTACCACAATTTTGTTTTATATGGGAATGTTTCCTAGTTTAATATTTTATCATGAATTTTTCTTGGGTGAATTACCAACTAATCATAGTTTGTCAATTAATGTACAGTTTTATAAAATTTAAATAAATAAAATAATAATAATTTGTGTTAAGTTTTTAAAATAAATAAAAAATATTAGTAGCTGCCAAAAGATAAATTTTTTTAACAATTTTAAAACCGTCACAAAAGAGTAAATCATAAACATTAAACACTATACTCTAAACCCATGGACAAAACTTAAACCCTTGGGTAAAAATCCAAACACTAAACCCTAAATTCTTGGATATACCCTAAACCCTTAGATAAATCCTAAACACTAAACTGTAAAATCTTGGATATACCCTAAACACTAAATCTCTCTTTCTCTCTCTCTCTCTCTCTCTCTCTCTCTCTCTCTCTCTCTCTCTCTCTCTCTCTCTCTCTCTCTCTCGGTATCCTCTTCATCGTAAACCTTTTTTTCTTTGAAAAATATAAAAATGTAAACATTCTTTTAATTCATAGATTATCTTTCAACTACCACAATTTTTATTTATATGGAAATGTTTCCTAGTTTAATATTTTATAATGAATTTTTCTTGGGTGAATTACCAACTAATCATAGTTTGTCAATTAATGTACAATTTTTTTAAATATAATAAATAAAATAATAATAATTTGTGTTAAGTTTTTAAAATAAAAGAAAATATTATTAGCTGCAAAAAGATGAATTTTTTTTAACAATTTTAAAACCGTCACAAAAAATTAAATCATAAACACTAAACACTATACCCTAAACCCATAGACAAAGCTTAAACCCATGGGTAAAAATCCAAACACTAAACCGTAAATTCTTGAATATACGCTAAACACTAAATCTCTCTCTCTCTCTCTCTCTCTCATCGTAAACCTTTTTTTTGAGAAAATAAAAATGTAAACATTCTTTTAATTCATCGATTATCTTTTAACTACCACAATTTTGTTTTATATGGGAATGTTTCATAGTTTAATATTTTATCATGAATTTTTTTTGGGTGAATTACCAACTAATCATAGTTTGCCAATTAATGTACAGTTTTTTAAAATATAATAAATAAAATAATAGTAATTTGTGTTAAGTTTTTAAAATAAATGAAAAATATTAATAGCTGCCAAAAGATGAATTTTTTTAACAATTTTAAAACCGTCACAAAAGAGTAAATCATAAACATTAAACACTATACCCTAAACCCTTGGACAAAACTTAAACCCTTGGGTAAAAATCCAAACCCTAAACCCTAAATTCTTGGATATACCCTAAACCCTTGGGTAAATTCTAAACACTAAATTGTAAACTCTTGGGTATACCCTAAACACTCTCTCTCTCTCTCTCTCTCTCTCTCTCTCTCTCTCTCTATCCCTATCTCTCTCTCTCTCTCTCGGTATCCCTCTCTCTCTCTCTCTCTCTCTCTCTCTCTCTCTCTCTCTCTCTCTCTCTCTCTCTCTCTCTCTCTCTCTCTCTCTCTCTCTCTCTCTCTCTCTCTCTCTCTCTCTCTCTCTCTCGGTATCCCCCTCATCGTAAACCCTTTTTTTTTTGAAAAATATAAAAATGTAAACATTCTTTTAATTCATCGATTATCTTTTAGCTACCACAATTTTTATTTATATGGAAATGATTCCTAGTTTAATATTTTATCATGAATTTTTCTTGGGTGAATTACCAACTAATCATAGTTTGCCAATTAATGTACAATTTTTTAAAAAATATAATAAATAAAATAATAATAATTTGTGTTGAGTTTTTAAAATAAAAGAAAAATATTATTAGCTGCAAATAGATGAAATTTTTTTAACAATTTAAAAACCATCACAAAAAATTAAATCATAAACACTAAACAGTATACCCTAAACCCATGGACAAAGTTTAAACCCATGGGTAAAAATCCAAACACTAAACCCTAAATTCTTGGATATACCCTAAACACACACTCTCTCTCTCTCTCTCTCTCTCTCTCTCTCTCTCTCTCTCTCTCTCTCTCTCTCTCTCTCTCTCTTGGTATCTCCCTCATCGTAAACCTTTTTTTTTGAAAAATATAAAAATGTAAACATTCTTTTAATTCATTGATTATATTTTAACTAACACAATTTTGATCTATATGGGAATGTTTCCTAGTTTAATATTTTATCATGATTTTTTGGGTGAATTACCAACTAATCATAGTTTGCCAATTAATGTACAATTATTTAAAATATAATAAATAAAATAATAATAATTTATGTTAAGTTTTTAAAATAAATAAAAAATATTAGTAGCTGCCAAAAGATGAAATTTTTTTAACAATTTAAAAATAGTTACAAAAGAGTAAATCATAAACACTAAACACTATACCCTAAACCCTTGGATAAAACTTAAACCTTTGGGTAAAAATCCAAACACTAAACCCTAAATTCTTGGATATACCCTAAATCCTTGGGTAAATCTTACACACTAAACTGTAAACCCTTGGGTATACTCTAAGCACCAAATCTCTCTCTCTCTATCTCTCTCTCTCTCTCTTGGTATCCCCTTCATCCTAAACCTTTTTTTCTAAATATAAAAATGTAAACATTCTTTTAATTCATTGATTATCTTTTAGCTACCACAATTTTGATTTATATGGGAATGTTTTCTAGTTTAATATTTTATTATGAATTTTTCTTGGGTGAATTACCAACTAATCATAGTTTGCAAATTAATGTAAATTTTTTTTTTAAATATAATAAATAAAATAATAATAATTTGTGAAGTTTTTAAAATAAATGAAAAATATTAATAGCTGCCAAAAGATGAAATTTTTTTAACAATTTTAAAACCGTCAGAAAAAAATAAATCATAAACACTAAACACTATACCCTAAACCTTTCGACAAAGCTTAAACCCTTGGGTAAAAATCCAAACACTAAACCCTAAATTCTTGGATATACCCTAAACCCTTGGATAAATCCTAAACACTAAACAGTAAACCTTTGGGTATACCCTAAACACTAAATCTCTCTCTCTCTCTCTACATGGATGGGAAGGTCACGTTTTCTTCTCTTTTTTTTTGCAGGGTCTGGTCTGGTGGTGTAAGCCATGTTTTTATTGTTGAAGAAAGAAGAAAGGCTTGTTGCCTTGTTTGTGCGTTATCTCTTAGTTTAAAGAAAAGAGCTCACACCTGAAATTCTGAACTATTTATTTATTTCCTGTTTCTTCTATATATATTTTTTATTTTTATAAAAATCCTTTCGAGAAAAATAAATATATTCACAAACTCTCTCTATAAGGAAAAATATATACAATTTACTGCCAAGAATGGAATGAAACCTATTAGTATTATTCATATATGTCTTTCTACATGTAGATTTCAAAATTATATTTACTTTTTGTTTAAGATAATTGATGATGCATTATGTAGTTAGAGTTAGAGCTGTGCAAATCAAACCAATTATGTAAACAACTGATGGTAACATTTTTTTAAGAAATGAGTGTCTAGTTTAATGTGAACGTATATTCATCCGAGAATCTCTGATAACCCGTGCCTTGCACGGGATGAGATTATTTTTAAGATATTAAGACGTTAGGTATATTTATTTTGGATATCAGTTTAGTTTTGGGTTGTTTTCGGGTTTTATTTGTGTTTTTAATAAAGTAATTATAGTGTTTTAGTTTATATAGTTGCAATATTATTGCTAATAAGAAAGGAAATACGAAAGTAAATGCAAAATTAGATTATGTTAAATAGATATCTTATAAGTTCGAAATTTAGATATTTAACTTTTTTTTACTGATTTGAGACTTGGTAAGCAAAAAAAATATTTAGTAGGTAAATATGGTAAGCAAGAAAAGAATTTATAATTTTTTTACTGATTCAATTCGATGCATGCAACTTTACATGCACAACGCAAGCCTTCCTTTGAATGCAAGCAACTTTACATGCACAACGCAAAACTATTGTTATACCATAGCAGCAAATGTTTGATCACAATGCAAGACTTCCTTTGAATAGCGTATGGCTTATCACCAAAGCAGCAAACGAACCCGAGTAAAGTCTTGTAAGATATAATGAAAACTGAAAACTGCAAGGTTTAAAACCGGTCGAACTCGAAGTCAAGAACACGCGACAGAAGAACACACGTTTAAGATATCATGAAAACTGCAAGGTCTTAAACCGGTCGAACTGAACGACATATCCTCACAAAATCGAACCCGAGTAAAGTCTTGTAACAAAATTTTGTAAGGATATTTAGTTGTTCGAGTCACATTCTAGGATAGAGAAAGTTGAAAATTATAGAAAATCTTCGAGTCACATTCTAGGATGTTGGATTCAAATGTAGGAACTAATTCCTCACTAATAGTTGCTACGGTGAATTGTCTCCACAGACGAACAATATGGACCCTTATTTTCCAGATCGTTTTACCAGGTTTCAGATCAATCACCTTATCAAAATATGAGACCATCGTCGGCATTATCAAATGTCTAAGGGTTTTATTTTTTTATGGAGTTTAAGATACGTGAACCTCAACTTATATAATATACTTTATGCCATATAGTTGATGTTTGCTCGTCCCTTAACGCAACTTATATAATATACTCGGGACTGATGTTTGCTCGTTCCTTAGCTCTCTCATAGCTCTCCTTGTTTGCTCGTACCTTAACGCAACTTATATAATATACTCGGGACTGATGTTTGCTCGTCCCTTAGCTCTCCCATAGCTCTCCTTGTTTGCTCGTCCCTTAGCTCTTCATGTTTACAAACGGCAAACTCATCCGATTTCGCCTTCACAACTGAAGTTCAAGCCAGTTGTATGTTCTCCCTAACTTTTGTCATCCTCGTCTACGCTAAGGGCTGTCTCATCGATCTCGAAGTCAAGAAGATGCGACAGAAGACAGCAAGAAAGACTCGGATCCTTGAATCGTCGAGATTCAAGGATCCTCAAAGTGTTTCGCATGAAACCATTGGCAATGAAACACAAACTGAACCATTGGCAATAAAACACAAACCTATAGATTCAAGGATCCTCAAAGTGTTTCGCATGAAAACATTGGCAGAAGACGGCAAGAATGACTCGGATCCATTGGCAATGTGCTGCACTCGGATCCTCAAAGTGTTTCGCATGAATGAAAAAAAAATGGGTTACGTTTCTTCTTATGGAACCAAATAAGGAAACAAAGTAAAGAATTAAATGTTCCATTTTTCTTAAACTCCCTCACAAAGTGACACGTGGATCCGAACCTTCTCATGCATTCTCACCAAAATCGTTTAAGGAAAGCCTTAAAAATGCTTCTCCTTTAATATATAGGGGATATATCTTTTTCTCTTCCACCATCTGACTTTTCTATAAATAAAGTCGTGAGATTTATATTTCAACCTCCATTCTCATCGGTCTCATTTCAACGGACCCAGTTTTGAACTTTGAATGATCATAAAACTTAAGAGACGAGAATGGAACACGAAACAAAAGAGAGACGTCTCTTCTCAAGACTTCTCCAACTAGACCCATTAAAAATAAAAGAGAAAAAGGAAGTTGCTTTTTCTCTTGACCCAACACCAAAACTTAGTGCAGAAGTCATTTTACACACTTAACAAGTCTGCTTCCATCTTCACTTCATCACTGCTGGTCTTAACACCCATCCAAGAAAAAGCAATATTGTTTTTTTATTTTATTCCCTTTTTCTCTCACAGCAACAACAACATGATGTGTCCTTCTTTTCTGCTTCTTTGTCCTTCTCTGACTTCTCCTCTCCCTTTGATACTAGATATACAACACCACCAAACCCAGAACCTTCCTCTCTCTCTATCTCTCTTCTCATTCCTTCTTTCAAGAGCTTATCCAACTCCATCTCTCTCCCTCTTTTCCTTCTTTGATTCTGTAACTACTAACTACACATCTTGCGTTCATCTGATGAGGCGAACTTCTCCCAACCCTAACCCTTTTGAGGATCCGAAGTTGAGACTTAACCATCATAGCCTTATGCAAGATTATCAAGAACTGCACATGGTAAGAACTCTGTTTTTCTTTTGTTCTTCTTGAGTTTAAATCAAGTTTCAGTTTATGGGTCTGGTCTATTTTCTCTCTGGATCTGAAAATGTTTCTCAAGATTTGTTTTTTCTTTTCACTCTGATCTGAATTAATTTTTTTTTTTAAAGAGAAAGATAGAAACTTCAAGCTTAATTGATTCCTTAACAAACATAAAGCCTCTTACTTTTATTGTCTATGTCTAGTTATTCAAATCTATATTAGTCTTAAGCTGATCAGAAGAGTGTCTTGTTAAAACATATACTTCTAGGATGAGATATAGAGAGCCTTGTTGGAGTCCATATTAGTGAGATCACCTTTGGTTCTATGTATTAATAATATGTTTCACTGTTTTGTTTGGATCACACAAGGATACTGAAGCAATGAGACAGAAGTTACAGAGTATGCGAGAGAGAAAGTCAATACTAATGGGCGAAGTCCGGTACATAACATATATATTCTTATGTTCTGACAATATATATAGCATTATGTTCTTAATGTGTTTGTCTTTTTATCAGATTTCTTCGGCGGAGATACAGACATTTGAGACAAGACCAGCCTGTTATGCAGTCACCAGATGTTAAAAAGGGCAGAGGAAGATCAAATGGTGGGAAGAAGAGTAAAACGCAAGTGTCTCCTAACAAGAGAAGTGAAGCAGAAACCAAACATGTTTCACTTCCCGACTTAAACCACTCGGTAAACGAAACCAAAACCACTTTTGGGAAGAGAGTTCCGTTGTTCGATCTAAACCAGATATCTGTAAGCACATTTTTTCACTCGTATAAGGTTGACAAAGAAACCAACATGTCTTTAGTCTTGACCACCTCTTATATATTAATTACAGGGAGAAGAATTGGAAGAAAGAGAAGCAATGAACAACGAGAGAACGAGAGTGGAAGAAAGTAATAGACTGAGCAGCATCGAGATGCAGCTGCAGCAGCAGCAGAAAGAGATGAAGCTATCGTCTTGCAGGAACGGAGGAAACGGATCAAATAAGAGGAAAGTTTCGTGGCACGATCCTGCTGCAGCAGCTCTCAGAGTCTAGTTACTCAAAAAAAGTCAAACCATCTTGTCACATAGTTCCACATCATCAATGTAGCTGCTTTATTTTGCTTTTATCTTCTCCGTCGAAAACATATCTACTTAAAAACCTTATCCGTTCTCTATTCTTGAAGTGGCGACTTAAGAAAGTGACATTTGTATAATGACACGTGTCGTTCTTAAATGAGATGTTAGTGATCCAAAAGTCCAGGAACAAAATCAACGGTCAGAATATGCTCACACGTGTCGGAAAACAATCCTTTCGTGTAAACTTTAAATTCCTTACCGAACACAAAGACCGATCTTGTTTGTGGTGTCTGAATACAAAAAAAAGAGAAAAAAGAAACCTTTTTCTTATGGACGCTTGGGGAGGATTGGCTCCAGAGATACTCACAAACATCATCTCAAGGCTCACGATTCAGGAGCGATGGACGGGACCGATGTTCGTCAGAAAATCGTGGCTAGCCGCTTGCAGAGATCCGTATCTCTGGTCTACCTTCGATCTGGAGAAATGTTTCGAGTCGTACCCCGAGTCGACTCAGTGGTGGTCCTCTGAGTTCGAGCGGAAGATAGATTCCATGGTCCGATCAGTCGTCGATTGGAGCGACGGAGGTCTCACCGAGATCCGTGTACGCCATTGCAGCGACCACGCTCTCTCTTACGCTGCCGATAGGTAAAATCCTTCTCCATCAGAGCATCTCTTTGTTCTCACTGATTTGAGTTTTGTGGTTTTTGTATCTTGTTAGATGTCCGAATCTCGAGTCTCTCGCGGTTAGTAGCAGTCCTCGCGTGACGGACGCATCTATGGCGAAGATAGCGTTTCGTTGTAGGAGTCTAAAGGAGCTAGATATCAGTTACTGTCACGAGATATCTCACGACACGCTTGTGATGATCGGTAGAAACTGTCCTAACCTCACGACGCTGAAACGCAACCTTATGGATTGGTCTGATTCGTCGTCTCGGCACATCGGCTCTGTTGTTCCTGCAGAGTATTTAGACGCTTGTCCTCAAGACGGAGACACGGAAGCTGAGGCGATCGGGAAACACATGATCAATCTTGAGCGTTTAGAGATTCAGTTCTCTAGATTGTCTGCGAAAGGACTCGCTTCGGTATGTGAGGGTTGTCCGAAGCTGGAGTATTTGGACTTGTTTGGGTGTGTGCATTTGTCAGGGCGTGACATTGCAAACAATGTGTCGAGGCTGAAGGGGGTTAAGGAGGTGAAGAAGCCAGATGTTTATGTGCCGAGGTCGGGGGATGTGGTGGCTCAGACGGAGAGGTACGGACATTGGAGGCTTTATGACGAGAGGTTTGATATACAATCCATGAGGATCTGAGTTGTTCATACACTACGTAATGTTAAGTAATAAAGCAACCGATAGGTTGTTGTTATTGTGCGTTTTATTTATGTAACTTCCACATGAAGGAATTAAATCAAGCATTTTCCTTGGAAAAGACCAAACTGTAAATAAAGTTCACAATATCAAGCATTCAAAATGTACACACTTACATGACGTTTATACACGTAGAGCACTTGTTGACACTACAAAGGAACAATACTATCTACTACATCAATTTTCGTAAGTTAAATAGAAAACCACAGACCAAACACATAAACAAGCTAGAGAAGGAGAGACAGTAAGAAAGAGGAGGCGAGGCAAGCAGTAACATGGAAGGAGCCTGGCAGAAGTGTTGCAGAAGCCGATCTGGTGGTGGTGTGTGGACGCCCTCTGTATCCGAATCCTCTACTTTTTCTTATGAAAACTCCAAGCTTCCTCGGTACACCGACTTCATCATCGACATGACCTGAACACAAAAGAAGAAACTGAGACAAGAACAGGAGTGAAGTGATAGATATGATGACTAGGCGCTTGGTGTCACCCATCTCTGCTCTAAGATAGGATAAGGTTTTGCCCCTCTGCTCTGATTATAAAGAAGAGGGGTAAAGTTGAAGATACTTTTTGTTAAATGGATATAATTCAGTAACATTTGGTGGGATGATTGAGCAATGTAATGATAAGATAACATTATAGTGCCATGTGGAGCCTATGGCGGCCATAATTTAAAGATTTTTACTCGCTAAAATACTAAGCGTCCAATATCACAAAGTGATCATCAACCTAAGGTCAAAGCCGATCACGATATACATAATTACCTGATCAACTACTTTTACTTTTAAGACAAGGTGAAGCAAGTTGGTTTCCGCACACTTATTCTTTGATGAACTATGGGTAAATAGGTTTCCAGTAAAATATATATAAGGCTTTTATTTGCTAGATGCTACTAACCTGGGAAGGTATCATTCTGGGTAGGCTAAGATTTTGTCCAAAATGGCTGGCTCCACCTCCCGGAAAGATGTGACTTGACCAACTCGTTTAGCTAATTCCCCTGTCACTCGGTCCATGAAAAGAAGATACAACCCATTTCTTTCTTCCAACGCAGCTACTGCTTTCCTCGCATGGATTACTGATGATATCCACTCCTCAAACACAACTACAGGTCAGACACAACCAATCTCAGCATCATTTGTGATCTTTTTTGCCATCTATAGTTGTATTTGTGTCAGAAATGGAAACAAATAGATAACGGCATATAGGCATATAATTCGGGAAACAACAAAAAAAATTTTAAAAAAATTAGCAAATTTTATCAGAGCCAGGTTTCGATCCTGGGACCTGTGGGTTATGGGCCCACCACGCTTCCGCTGCGCCACTCTGATTGTTGGTAGAAGAGCATACATAAAACAATTAATACTTAAATTACCAGTCTCAAATGCTTCATTCTCTGCCCAAGTTAACAAATAATCACATATCAGGAACTCAATTAGCTGTATCCTGCAGATCCAACGATAACATAATCAAATCAGCAGTCCGATGTATGATGTATTACAGAAACAAATTCTCATTAGAATTTTTGAAACACTTACAATATAAACATGCACTCATCCATCTCTGAAAATGATTCATCAAATGGGTCCACGACCAGTATGTTTTCCGCTAAAATGGATATCCTCTGAGAAATAGCAAATATTGCACGCTGTCCAATGTATGGATCACTTCCCAGTTGACGGATCAGATGTTGGACATAAAACCCAACACTAGTTTCTAATTGTTTCACCTCTACAATATATTGTAAACACACAAAAAGCAAATATGAGAAATGATAACCAGAAAGATAAACACAGTTAAAATCACAACTAAACAGCTAAAGTTACCATTTCCTTTAAAAGGAGTGCACATTGCTGCGATTAACTGTGTAATCATGGAACTAATAGATTCTTCAACAAGTTCCAAGTTTCTCCCCATCCATATCAGCTTCTTCAGCGAAGCTTTAGCATGGCAAAAGAGCATATGATCGTAAATGCAAACGCAGGCTTCCAGTTAAAGGAATTGCAGCTCGTGTATCAAATTATTTGTTTGAAAGTTAAGAGACTGAATAATAATATTACCTAATATGAAATCTACAGCCTGATGTGACCAGCTGCTGAAATTAGCGTCCTGCAGAACAGAAGAAAAGCGTGTTCAAAGCTGCAAAGCATGTAAGAGTGCATATTACCAGAAAAAAAGTTAAGCAATAAAGCCTAACATTGGAGTCTGCACGGGACAGTTCCAGGAGAAAATCAATAGATATCCTTAGCTGCTCTGCTTCTTCTTCATATTCCGGTTCTGCAGTCAAAGGTTTCAATTCAAATAAAAAATGAGACTTGGTTACATACATTCATTTTTTTTCAAGTCCATCTAGGTAATATCAAAGTATGGTGTTGTATAGAATGTATAAAGGAAACTGAAAGTGAGTGAAGGCCAGGAACAAAAACCTGAGAGTCGCAATCTTTGAGATGGTCGAGTTGATTTCCTTCTCCCCCTTATCCTTGCTAGGACAACACAAGCTGATAAGTTAATAATCCCCACAAACACGTAACAAAAAGGATAAATACAAAACTGTTAAAAACAACAAGAGTGATGAGGAGGAGCATGGGAAAGAGACCTATTCTGAGAAATCTACGACGAAGAGCATCGTTAAACCTCCGTTCAGAGGCCTCTCCAATCCGCCATTCTCCCAAGCTATCAAAGAAATAACACTTGCAAGAAGCATTCCCTGGGAATAAATCACAACCTAAAACTTGCAGGAAATTGAAATTATCAAAAGGAGTTTCACCATTTTTGGGAATCATTAAATACATCAACGAATTGCAAAAAAAAAAAAATGATAGTACTTTCAGCATCCTTGAGATCTTCCTGTAGTCTGATAATCTCTTTCTTCCTCTCTTTTGCCTAATTTCAAAATCGAAAACTATCAAACAAACGACGAATAAGAATCGACATTGTAACCCTAGAAATTCCAGAGAAAATCAGATACGATAATCACTTAAACCCCCAAGTACACACAAACAAATTCGAGAAGGGACCTTGTGCTTCCAGCGAAGAGCACCGCTTTCGGAGAGAGGAGCATCGCCACGGGAAGTAGAGGAAGACGATCGACGGTTCTTCTGTTTCCAGCGAAGAGGATCGGTTTCGGAGGGAGCATCGCAAAGGGAAGAAGATAGACGGTTCTGGATCTTCGATCGTAGCAGAGAAACAGCGATCGCCAGTCTCAGTGACTCTTCCTTCTCCTTTCTTTGAGCAACTTCCTTCTCCATGAGTGAGTGAGTGACGACGCTCTTAACTAATTTCGTTCAATATATAAAATAAACTAGATTTTGAAAGGGCGGGTATTATTTTCACTTTTATGAAATATATTATTTGTTTGTAATTATTGAATGTATTTATTTTAGTAAAATATTCTTTATAATAAGTTCGACATATAGAGTCTTTCTCGTAAACTATGTGTTTTTGGCTTTGTTTTATTCTCTCTCTAATAAATATATTTATTTGGCTTGTTACTAAAATAAATAATTTTAGAATGCAAAATGTATAATACTTTAATATTGATATTTTGTTTAAACAATGTGACATATTTCTATATTAATTAAATTATTGTATTTTCATTTTTTATACAAATAAAAATATTTGTATAGTTTGTTGTTAAAAAAATTGATTTTGAATGCAAGTATACAGTATTTTTATATTAATATTTTGTTATGTGCAGCCGTTATATTTTGTTCAAATATAAATCATTTTCAAATACTTTCGTTATTTGAACATTTTTAGTTTCCTATACATTAGAACAAAATTCATACAGACCCGGGGGATTCAATTTGAAACTCACACATAAATTTATATCCAAAAATGGCCTAATATCAAAACCAAAAAAATCTATACCCGAAAAAATTGACCAGTACCTAAATGGGTACCCAAATATTTATTTCTAACGGATTCCGTAAACAAATAAAAAATATTTTATGTGTTTGGCTAAATTAAGTGAAATATAAAATTTTATTCAGTAATATTTGTAAAATATTAATAATGATCAATATATGAATATCGATTTGTTTCAGTAAGTTTTGGAATTGTAATTAATGAATTTTAATTGATTTGAAATGCAGTGGTATAATCTGTAAATAAAAAAAATACAAAAAATGAAGTACCTAAAAAGAAATATCAAAACCCAAAAAATATATACCCGAAAGAAACGACCCGTACCTAAATGGATACATGAATGTATATGCCTAACTGATTTTGTAAACAAATAGAAAATATTTTTATGTGTTTGGATAAATGAAGTTAAATATAAATTTTTATTTACTAATATTTTTACAATATTAATAATGATCAATATATGAATATCAATTTGTTTAGATAATTTTTGAAATTTTAATTAATTAATTTAAATTAATTTTAAATGCAATGGTAGAATCTATAAATAAAGAAAACACAAAAAGGAAGTAATAAAAAGAAATTTCAAAACCCAAAAAAACTATACCCGAAAGAAACGACTCGTACCTAAATGGGTATCCGAATGTTTATGTCTAACTGATTTTGTAAAAAAAATATATATATATATATTTTTATGTGTTTGGTTAAAATAAGTGAAATGTTTTTTTAATAGTAATTTTACATATTAATAATGATCAATATATGAAGACATCAATTTGTTTAGATAAGTTTGGAATTATAATTAATTATTTTTAATTGAATTTAAATGTAGTGGTAAAATCTGTAAATAAAAAAATTACAAAAAGGAAATATCTAATTTTTTATAAATGCAATGACTAAATGTGTAAATAAAAGGAAGTAAATATACTGCTATTCTTTTTTCCAAACAATTCTCATTTAATATTGTTATCCGTGTTTCCAAACAAACCTCCTTTTTAAACTCTTATCCAAGTATCCAAACACACCGAAATTATACTTCAGCTTTAATAAGATAGAAGATGAAAATGTTCTGATTTTCTGGGATGATAATGATTTTGATTCCTTGCGCGGGAGAGAGAGATTGTGATGCTGCTATTCAGAGGCCCATTAGTGCCCTTAAGGCGGCCCATATATTCTAGCGGTTGATTTAAAGGCCCAATCCGGGAACTTAATAATGCTTTTTTTTTTTCCTGTCCGCGGAAATGAATAATGCTCAAGACTCCAAATACTCCCTTTTTTGTGCACCAAGAATTCAAATACTCTAAAGCTGAAGCTACTAGAGAGACACCTGATCTGGGCTAGCAAGTAAATTAGGAAGTTATCTTAGGGGGATAACATGAGACTTTCACAGGGACTCTAAGATGCAATAGGAGCCTCGATAAGATTTAAGGCTGCAGATTTGCTAAATATGTTTAAGGATTCAGTGGAGTAGCTAATTTTCAAGATTGGTCTATTTTTTTTTTGTGGACAGTGATTAGGAAACATGTGGGAGATATATCAAACGAAAGAATTACAACAACATCTCTGTATCTTTACTTGAAACAATTGTTTGTAACAACTGAAGAGGCATTGTTGACACAAAGCAGAGCGAGAGAGACAAGTAAACTTCAAGGCGACTCCACCTTGTGTTCGAACAGAATACTTCTCCCGTTAAAAGCAAGGGTTCTCCTGATACATTGTCAGTGAAACTCTTCATGAGATTGCAAAGTCGGCGGGCTGTGCAATGTCAACATCCTCAAACTCGTTATCATCTGCACCAAGAAAGAATGAGATGCAATTCATCATGCCATTACTAGCTCCGAAGAATGCAAAACAACAGCATCGTCGCCAGTTGTGCAATCAATAGAGGACTAAATGATAAAAGTTGATGTGATAGAAAACAACAGAGATCACATTCATCTTTATCCACCCCACAAAGGTTTAGAGACTGTTTCAATAGCCTCAATACAAATCAATGAAGTTTAAAGGGAAACTGTGATTACTAGTTCAACAAGATGTATAAAAACATTATGACTAGTCCGTGCTACCCACAAAACAAAATAAGGGAAAGGGATATGAGGGGGTAACCTTTCCTCAAAGTCAGAGCCACTACTGCATCATTCTCAACCTGAACAGAGAAAACAAAGAACATAAGTAGCATGTCACAATCACGAGTAAGATAAGATAGCTCTTCTTTAAACTTTAAACAATTGTTACTCATTACCCAACATTGACATTATATAATGAGAATGTTTGATACCATCTGCTCCGCTAGAGATTTCGAATCCTCTAATACTTCTTCAGTAGAAAACAAGATAAGCCGCTGATTGGTAACTGGTTGCTCAATGAGGGCAAACAGTTTTTTCTTAACATCCAGAACAGTCTCTGTCGGATCGCATTGGATAAAGTAAGTGGCTTTCATGCGCTTCACACGAATATACATTGCCTTCAAAACAACCAATCAATACAATAACTAACAAACAGTGATGAAATCGGTAAAACTATTGAGAATTGAGAAGATTTTGACATGGCAAAAGCTCTCAACTTTCTCAGTTAATTGAACACAGAATGAATGGTCGAATAAGTACGAGTGTACTAATGGAAATCAAACTCATCGGATGAAACTAACTAAACAGGATCATATATGTGAATACCATCTGTCGATGTAAAGAAGCTCTCTCGCTCAGATGTACAAAGGTAACGAAGATGAAGTGCAGTTTGGCCTTAGGTTTAAGACTATCGTCGGTTTAGCGTCGTGGAAACCTGCTGATACAAAGAGAGTGTTTCGTTATGTATTACTCTTTCAAAGTCCCACATCGCTAACGAAAGAGGTGAGGAAGGCGTGTGAAGTAGTATATAAGAGGAAGTTACGCGACTGGACAAATCATACCTTTCTCGGCCTTTTGGCTAAGATCAAGTGTAGTATCTGTTCTTATCAGTTTAATATCTGATATGTGGTCCATCGGGCCACACGATATTAACTCTATTTTTTGAGGGAGAAGGTCCTTTAAGATAGCTTGCTATCTGGGCCTTTGCGAGTCGCCCATGCGTTGCACTACTGCACGGGCTTGGCTCAACCCATCAATTATTCAGTCCAATTGTTATAAACATCTCTTTTAGGCCTCTTATGACTACCATACTAAAATGTTGCTAAGAAGAAAAAATATACAATAAATAAGCTAACTGGCCCAAAAACAATTATATTTATAGAAAGGCTGTTGGGCCGCTGATAGAATCTGATGTTTATGACTCTTCTGTCTTTGCTTTTGGGCCCCTCCGATAACAACCCTATTGAAGGAAATATCACTGGTCCATGGGTCTTTGACACTGTTATGATCATTAATGGGTCAGTCACTTTACCTCATTTATCCAATCTTGATCAACCTTATTAATGGAGCCGAAGAGTATATTTATAAATTGGATCAGCACCTTGGCCTTGTTTGTTAATGACCCAAAAATATAAGATCAGTCTTGAATCCATCTGATGAAACACTGACGCACAGTCTCTCGTTGCTCTAAGCAAGGTTCTTGTCCTTTCCTATCCTGCGATTTTTTTTAATGATTTTCTCCTTCTCATCTTTTATACTTTTTGCTGCTTTGATATGTGATGGATGCGAATGAGAGGTTGGAGCCTGGAGGTTCGATGCAATGGGGAATGAGTTTTGCTAGCGAAGGCTTGAGACTGATTAGTGATTCTACTGTTCAATACATTGGCTTACTCACTCAGAGTGTAGATATCTCTCAATTTGTACCTGGCTATTTTTTTTTGTGAGATAAAATGTGAATATATTACCAAAAATGAACAAGAGTACTACATATGAAATGCTTTACAACCAACAGCTTCAAAGGTCCAAGAAAAAATAAAGAGTGTGAACTTTCATCTTCCTTTAAAGAGTGTTGCAAGTTGTATTTGATCCTAAAAATATTCTAGGTATTGAAGTCAACATTTTGTAAGTTTGAAACCTCTTTGGCCCAGAGTATGTTGTCCATCATATCACTACTTGCAGAATGCAGACTGCTAGAAGTTAACGTTTATTAACCATTATTGTTCATCATCAAATGTTATATTACTACCGTCTATAATAGACCATTACATGAACATCGACTCTATGAACAATTATCTAAGAAAGACTAACTGATTGGCAAGGTTACATATTTCACACGTGGAGCGATCAATCTGTATTAGTTCTGTACATATGAACTTCTGGTGGCACGCACATACGTGGCGTTATGCTTGCTTTGCAAATGAAGTTAAATGAATTGATCTTTGTTGGACTCATCTGCAAGTAAAAAGCTTAAAACTCACTCTAGATTATAAATCAATCAAAAAGTGTCTTCAGCTATTACGCTTATGGAACAAACTTTCTTTTTTCACTCTACAAATTTCAATAAAGAACACTTGACGAGGTGGCATATAATAACTGATGAGAGGTCAAGACTACGACCGTAGCTTCTACAATGATACATTGGGAACTCTCAATATCACAGCTGGGTGTTTTTTTCTTCTTTTTTTGCAGGGAGCCTATTAGCACAACGGTGGAGAGAGAGATCAGCGAGAGAGTTAAGGGGGGAGGAGGAGTCTCAGTTTGGTAAGGTTCGCAAACTGTTCAATGAATTTCTTAATGTGTCGGCATTGTGACAATCACAAAACTTATTGTTTGTCGGTTGAGCGTTGTTGAGACCTTCTAACCAGAGAAAGTGTTTTGTGTTGCTCAATTTAAAGTCCCACATCGCTAACAAAACAAGTATGGAAGACATGTGAAGTAGTATAAAATAAGAGGCCACGAGGCTGAACAAATCATACCTTTCTCGGCCTTTTGGCTAAGATCAAGTGTAGTATCTGTTCTTATCAGTTTAATATCTGATATGTGGTCCATCGGGCCACACGATATTAACTCTATTTTTTGAGGGAGAAGGCCCGTTAAGATAGCTTGCTGTCTGGGCTTTCGTGAGTCGCCCATGCGTTGCACTACTGCACGGGTTGGCTCAGCCCACCAATTATTCAGTCTAATTTTATAAGTGGTCTTTTGGGCCTCTTATGCACTCCTATTGTTTTGACTTTTTCATAATTTTTTTGTCCAATTAAATAATTTAATGATTCGGATTGAAAAACTACAAAGGGATAACTGGCCCAATTAACCTTATATTTTTGTAAACAAGCTCTTGGGCTTCTGATAGAATCCGAGTATTATGACTGACTCTTCTGTCTTCAAACATATGATAAACAAAATATACAATACCATGAATTATTATTAATCCTGGATAAATAAACATTACTCTTTGTCGGCTGGATGGTGATTAGACTCAAGGCATACATACTACTATCACATGTAAATTATTCAACGAGAAAATGCAAAGAGCTCATTTGCATGATTATTATATGTCCCACGACGGTTTGGACAAAATATTTGGTCGGCTGATTAAAAGACTACATTATTACAGAACCTTCGACTTCGTTCGTCGATCTGAATTCTCCGATTTTTCCACCATTTCCCCCCTCCTTCGGTGGAAATTCAAATCGGAGATTCACCTCCAAATACATTTCTCGATCTCATCTCCCCCTTCCTGATCCCCACATTAACAACCATAGATCATCACAACCATAATCATCAAAACTCTCGTGATCGATCGGAGAAGATGGTGGAGAGAACGATGAGTTTAGGGATCGGACCCAACGGAGAATCCTCCGGCGTTAGAGAGACCATGTGGGCGCAGCAAGAGCTTCTTTCGAAAATCAACCAAGAACTCGACGCCGAACGCGAAGCCTCCTCCTCCGCTGCTTCGGAGGCCCTGTCGATGATTCTACGTCTTCAGGGGGAGAAAGCAGCGCTGGAGATGGAGGCCAGTCAGTACAAGAGAATGGCCGAGGAGAAGATGTGCCACGCGGAGACCTCTCTGGCTCTCTTCGAAGATCTGATTTACCAGAAGGAGATGGAGATCGCGTCTCTCGAGTTTCAGGTTCAGGCTTACCGTTGCAAACTACTCAGCCTCGGTTGCTCTGATCCCGCCGTGGTGGAGAACAGGTTCCCCGAGAATCTCATCTTCTTTGGTGACACTTCTCGTCTCAACCAAAAGAGAAAGATGAAACGCAACCTTTCGGTAATAAAACCAATGTTCAAAAAAAAGAAAAAAAATTGTTAGGCCGTAATTATATATGTTTTATAGTGAATTACTGATTAGACATCAGATTGTTTTTCTGATTTTAAAATAAATAAATCATTTGAGAAAATTTGTTTCTTCAGTTTCAAGCATTATTGTTATAACTGAAAAAACAAACTGATTCTTTGTCCTATATGAAACAGAGGACTCTGTTTTTTGTTTTTTATGGCTTCTAGATTAAAAGGTTAAAAGTTGTTATGTTGCAGAACCCGTTCGATGGCATGACAAGTGAAAGAAGAGTACTCTTGTCTGATAACGAAGGCTTTGAGGAGGAGAAGAAAGGTGTCGAGAGTTCATTATCATCACCAGGCGAAGAAGACTTGAGCACTTATTGGGAACAGATCAGGAGAATAGACGATCATGTCCGAGAGATTTCAGAGTCGAGAGATGTTCCCAAGGAATCCAAATGGCCTTTGATCAAGCGTGAGTCTGTGTCGCATGCGTTGGTATCACAGGTCAGCAATACTATACTCGAGTCAGCCAAGAGTGACGTCAGCAATATAATGGAGATGATGAAGAACCCTGATAAAGTCTCTGCCGTCAAAGATGAGTCTCCTAATGTTCAGGACATCTTTGAGGTTCCGAGTACGACGAAGGAGAGCCTTTTTATCATCTCGCAGGAAGAATCACAACAGATCAGAGGCAAGATTGTGAGTAAGCCGCCGAGAGATACGAGTATCAAGGCGGAACATATGAGTTTGCTTAAGGAGATTCGAGAACAGCTCAATGGAATGCAGTCAGAGATGAGAATCTTGAGATCAGAACTGCATCTAACTACTCCACCTGTGTCCTCTCATCGCGAGGATGATGGAATCCTTAACTCAGTTCAAGAGGTAAATCACTCTTCTTCCTACTTGGTGAGAGAACTCTTACTAACATTTGGTTTTGTTTATTGAACAGGCCATGATTCACTTCTGGCTTTAGAAAGAAGCTACAAGCCGTGGTTCTAGTCTCCCATCTTAAGTTACTTAAGTGTGGTAACTGAAGGGAATGTAAAAAAGAAACTGATTATTGAGAACATAATCAGTTTGTATGTAAAAACCATTGTCATTGTTTGAGAACACGTTCTTACGATATAAGAACAAAAAAAAATATTAAAATCTTAAAAGTTGAACCACATTCAGTTAGGAGTAGCTGGTGCAGAAAATGCAGGAAGGGTTAGTAGAACGGTTGTCAAGATCAAGAGTGGAGCCTTTTAAACACTTGAAGTGGTAGACATGACCACAATCAAGCACGCACGCCTCTTGTAAGCTGCGCAAAGATGCATTAGGCCGTTCTGGATCCGAGGCTATGTCTATCCCGCATAAGTCGCACTTGTGTCCAACTTCCTCAACAATAAACACCTTGTCAAGCTCTGCAAAAAACAAAAGTTCAAAAATTAATTAACCACATAATCATATAAGCTCAAGCGAATGCTTAAGTATTGAAATAAAATTAAATAAGGTTGCTGTGACAAAAAAAAAATGATATAAGGTTATAACCATCTTTTATATGCGACGTCGCTTTATTCGGGTCTGAATTATTCGGAACCTGGGCGGTGGCGGCAGTCTTCATGAGATGAAGTTGGATTTCTTTAGAGAGGTTTTGAAAATCAGCTGATGATCCAGAAGTGCCTTTCTCAATGTGCTGTTGAAGCTTCGAGAGCAACTCTCTAGCCTTAACTAAACTTTCTAGGTCTTCTTTTTCTTTCGGATCCATGTTAAGTACGTATTCCCTGACAAGAAGACAAAAATTGTGTACTAATTAACCCAAGACAGACATCTTTTTTTTAAGAAAAAAAAGTCGTGGTGAAACTTGGGTATGAAGATAAATAGGTACAATTTAGGGTTAGGGACGTTCAACACACGGAATCGATGCATCTACCATTGTAACCAACAAAACAAAATCGAATGATTGTAACGAAAGGTTCAAAAAGATTGGTTGATATTAATTAAACAGACTCAATCAAAGCTGAGTTCGATATTCAGTAGCTAGGAATCAAAATCAAACATAAGGGAAAAAAAAGGAAAGATGGGAAAGAGGGAAACTCGACGAACCTGTTCTGTTCTGTATCGAAGAGAAGTTTTAGCCAGGGAGGGGGAGGGGGTTTTAGATTTCCATGTTTTTGTTATGTAACTTATCAAAAAAATTGTTTTGTATATATTTAAAACATGCGATAATCACCAACTCGTATCTATGCATTACCCAGATAAATATGAATTTAGTTAGAGATTAATGTATTATAGTAAAAGGAAGGAAACAAAAAAAAAAGTTAAAGAGCAATTGTCATCCGAGAGTCGCATTACTTTTATGGAAAGCAAATAAAAATTTAAATTCGCCTACTTTTCTAGGTGTTTTAATGATAGATTAATGATTTAACAAACAATAATTTGGAAGTTGAATTAATAGTCTCGACTTAAGATTAAGAAACATAACTGACCCAAACTGTGGTTCAACATGCGCCTCGTACAATGGGATGCTTGGGAACCAAGCAGACTACTAAACTATAGTAGTATATAAATCCAAAGGATCATCTCTCTTTTTTTTGTAATCCTTTCTCCTTATTATTTTCTCGATAAGTTTAATAATTCATAAGTATCAACGTAAGGAACAGATAATAAAGATACCAAAGACATCAAACCACTTATATATTTTATCAAATCAATTCCTCTATAAACAGAGAAATCAATGACCATCCAATTTAGTATAGCATATACAGATTCATGCATTAACGTTTTCAGGTTGCTCTCCTAATATGTGTGTCTTCCGTAACTGATCTGATCAACGAGCAAAAGCTTAAACTGAGAAAAAATTACAGAGGAAAAGAAATCAGCGTAGATTGGGGAAGAAAACAAATGACACTAGGTCTTGTGTCTGTTTTCGACCTGTGGTGTGTCTGCGAGGACCGTATCAGCCCATTATTTTGTACATTTTGGATTTTTTCATGGGCCTAAAAACTTGGCTTTGTGTCTTTGACACAAAACATTCCATTGATGAAAATCCACATGCAGATCAAAAACTGAGACAGAACCATACGAGAGGAGACATAAACAAAGCTGTATAACAGATGACACCACCAGCAAAACTCAACACCAAATCCCAGATCTTCAGATCTATATCTAGATCTAGATTTACAATCAGATAATTTTCAAACTTGGTTTAATGCATGCAAACTAAAATAAGGATGAGATAAATGAACAAATAAACCCTACGACGGTGGTTTGGAGAGCCAAAACCATCAGCCAGAAACACTGTTTAGATCTGAGTTTAGTTAGTGATAAGACATAGAATTTTTTAGAGAGCCTAAAAAACTTATCCAAAATTTAAGTTCTTATTCTAATTTGTTCAACATTTTAGGTTAAAATCAAATATCTGATAAAAGTCTAGTTTTGGTCAGGGGTTCGGTGATCTCTTTATACAATGATGTTTTAGGATATGAATTCCAAATAATATATATTCTATTAAAATAGAAGTACAAATATAATTAACATTCTTTTCAACAAATTTTTATTTTTATATTAATTATCTTTCCATTTTTCATTTATTTTAACAACTTCATTAATTATATTATCTTAAAAATACATTACATCAATAATTATATTACCATAATAATAATAGTTCATTTAATTTAACAACTTCATTAATTTTATTACCTTAACAATACATTAAATCATTAATTATATTACCATAATAATAATAGTGTACATTTTTATTTTTAGTTAATAAACATCAAATTTTTACCAATTATAAAAATTAAAATGTAAAATAACTAGGTTTTGCATATTGTTAAAAGTTTGATTTAGTCTGTTTTACTAAAACTTTTTTAATCATAATTTCAATCGGTGAAAAAATATGTAGCCAAACATAGTTTATATAAACAAAATAATAACTTATTTCAAAATAATAAAAATATATTATATTTATTAGTACTTAATTTTTTGCTCCATATAATCATCTTACTATATAAAATAAAAACTCTTTCTGTTTCACTTAATTTAAGTAAACATATACACATATTTTTTATTTGTTTACAAAATAAGTTAGGTATGGATATTCAGATATCCATCTAGGGTACTGATTATTTTTCGGGTATCGAATTTTTTGTTTGTTTTTGAAATTAGGATCCACTTGGATATTAATGTAATAGATGTGTGGGTTTTTTGAGTTGGATTCTCCCAGGCCAGATGAGTTTGGTTCTAATGTATAAGAACTTAAAAATATCAAAATGACCAATGGATCTGAAAAAATTTGGATATTTGTACCAAAAATAGTTATTTTACTCAATTCGGTATGTATCTTTTGAATACAATTAGTTATATATTGATACATCTAAAATATATAACACTAATCATGAAAAAAGATATCTATGTTTAAAATGTAAAAACTAATATCAGCGTGGACACGGATTAAACTCTAGTGATATATTAATAATTATGCATATTAAAAGAAGAAAACTTACATAACATGGTGAAAACATAATTTTAAGACGTAAATCTTCATAAACCGATTCAGTGTAGTGTAGTGTAGTTATAAACCGTGAGTTCTCAAACCGATAAAAATTGTAGGTGTACTGATTTTCATAATTTATATATTTAGTGTTACATATATTTAGACAGGTAATTTTTTATTTTTGTCTAAATAAATGTATAAAGAATGGCTGGTACTGTTGTCCAAAAATAGCTTTAAACATATATATTTTCCTCCTATTTTATAGATTATTAAGTTAAAATGTTTCACTAGTATATTCCGCATTTTTGGCTTAATAATCTCCATGAATATAAGGTGAAAAGATAAGAGTAAAGCAGTAATGAATTCACACATACAATTTACAAACAAACAAATGTACTTTTGGATAACTAAAAGTTCTTAGATAAATCAATAGTGATGATAAAAAGACCAAAAAGGGTTCGAATATAACAAAATCCTCGGACAGGATCAGCGTGTACTTAATCAAAGTGTCCGGATTTCTCTCCAACTTACATTTGACTCTGTAAAATCCACCCCCTCATACACATATACTTATCATCTTTCTCCTTTAATCAAATACATTCCTCCCGTCAAACAAAACACCTCCATAGAGACCTTTCCTTCACTTCCTTCATGGCTGATAGTGCTCAAGTAGTACCCGTCGAGGAACCAGCTGCAACCGCCACCGCCACGGCAACCGTAGTAACAACAACAACAACGACTGAACCAGAAGCCAAAACCTCCGACCAAATGGAGTCACAGAGCGTTAAGCCACCCGTTGGAACGTTGGTCACAATCATGAACCTTTTCGCCATCGGTGTACTTCCCATCTTCACCTTCTTTCTATCCCTTACACTCCTAGGCTACGCTGTGTGGCTCCTCTACATGCGCAGCTACGACTGCGAAGATATCCTCGGTCTTCCACGTATCCAGACCATCGCTAGCGTCGGTCTCCTTGCCGTGTTCGTCGTCAGCAATGTGGCTCTGTTTCTCCGACGGAAGTTTCCGATGCCGGCACTCGTGGTGATGTTCGTGATTCTTTTGCTAATGCTGTTCATCGGTTTGGCGTACGCCGGAGTCAATGAGATGCAGACCAGGAGGTTTCCGGCGACTGGGACGTGGTTTAAGCTCAAAGTGATGGATAATGTGAACTGGAACAATATCAAATCGTGTGTCTACGACAAAGGCGCATGCAACGAGCTTGCTTACGGATCTCCAAACGATAAACCTTATAATAGAAGAAAAATGCCACCTATAAAGGTTCGTTCACTATAGATATATATATATATATACTTTGAGCTCATAACCATATTTTGCCTTGTGCATCCGGTGCATTCTAACATGCATAATACACGAAATTTTAAGAGTTAGTATATGTATTCCAAACAAAAATTTATTAAAATTGTCTATAAACTCCAAAGTGACCTACCATGCAATACTGATAAGAAATGAAATTATCAAATGAATAATGTACATATCATACTATCATATTTACAAGACTTCAAATAGTTCGACAGGATCATGTACGAAAGGATCTTCAAACTAGTAGGTTAATTGCACAAGTTGTTTTGATTTTTTGTTGTTGTTGTTATTGCAGAATGGATGTTGTATGCCGCCAGAGACATGCAACATGGACACTTTAAACGCGACGTTTTGGTATAGAAGAAAAGACGAGGGACAACCATTGAAGACGGAGGTGCTGTACGGGGGCATGGTCGGAAGACTAAGTGACTGTCAGCTGTGGAGGAACGATTGGAGCGTGTTGTGTTATGATTGTAGGTCTTGCAAGTTAGGATTCGTAAGATCTGTAAGAAGGAAATGGTGGCAGCTAGGTGTCTTCTTGATAGTCATCTCCATTCTTCTTCTCATCTCTCACCTCTTGATCTTCTTGGCCACCTTTTGGGAACGTTTCAAGGGTTAATCATCATCATGATGGTCTTTCTAATTAGGAGAGTTTTTTTTTTCTTTTTCTGTGTGGTAAAATAATATCTTTCTTCTTCATTCGTTTTAGTACTCAAGCAGATGTTTTGTAATAAAGTGGTTTGATTCAGAATCCTAAGATAGCTCTTTGGTCCATTGTTTTATCTTTAAATCAGGGGACTTCAAAGTAAATTGTCTATAATAAAATCAAATGTAAGTAAAGGACATCAACATTGAAGACACTTGTTTAGCAAAAAAAAAAACATTGAAGACACTTTGTTCTTTCATTGTCCTAAGAGCATGCCCATTGGGGGTTTTTAAGAGGTTCATGGGCTCGGGTTCATAGGGCCGGGCAGGGAAAAATAAATCAAAAATGGGCTATTATCGGTGACCCGAGTCTTACGCATGATCCGTTCTTAGCCGGGTTCAAGACACGTGTTTGTAACCCATTGGCCCCGCGTTTTCGAGTTTACGCGAAGCATTGACCAAACCATTCATTTTTCTTTTCTTCTTCGATAGCTAGGGTTTGTTTCTCTGAGGCGATTGAGAGGCGATTCTGGTGCGACGGCGATTTCCGAAGCTTTTGACCATCAAATCAACGATGAACGGTCCCCTCCACAAGCTCAGGTCAGTATTGAGTAGATTCTCCACAATTTTGAAGCGTTTTGGGTCTCGAGGATTCTCAATCGATTTAGGGTTTTCATATTAGGGTTCAAAATCGAGTAGGGGCTTTCGATTATCGTCATCGGGGTTGTATTTATCCAGTTAGGGTTCGTTAATCGGGAATTCGATGTTGATTTGGGGATTTAGGGTTACGGTTGCAAATTGATTTGGGGGTTTTAGGTTAGGGTTGTTAATCGATTGTGTGGGTTTGGTTTGATGGTTTTAAATCGTCCATAAGTGGTTTATTGATTCGTTTTGATTTCATTGTTAAACTTTTATGAGTTTGCTAATGAGTTTTGTTTGTGTTTCTGCTACAGATGGATCCCGCAGCAGAGAGAAGAGACGCAAAGAGGAACATTGAGTACAACAACTCATTAGGCTATGTGGCGGATTCAGAGTATGGTATTCCAAAAAGGTGTTACTGCGGTGGGAGAATGATTGGTGAGGTTCAGAGGAAAGAGGAGCACGACACTCTTCCTGGGAAGCGGTTCTTCACCTGCATAAACTACGAGGTAAAAAACAAACATAGTTTATTGTTTCTCTTATTATTTTGTTTCTGTTTTTAATTTCAGTACATGGTTTTACCAAGGCTGATGGGCTCCACTACCGTCAGCCTTGGGTGATTGGTGTACAGGAGGAGATCGAAAGGCTGACTAGCCGGCTGGAGGAGGCTGAGAAGGTTATCAAGGAGGTGCCCATCCTCAATGAACAGATCGTGTCTCTAGAGGTTAGTGATCATTCATTGTATTGTAATGGTTATTGTTTGTTGCTCTTTCATTAGTTATTAACTCATTTTCATTGTTGTTTCCATGTCCAGGAACATGTTAAAAGCCTCTCTGGTCTGCTCGATGTTCTCACTGTGAAGGTGCATGACCTGGAGATGGTCTGCTTCGATTGAAAAGCAAAGGTACCGTCTTATCTCATTGGTCACTTTGTTTGTGATGCTCTCATTCCTCGCTTTGTTTGTGATGCTGTTTGTGATGATCTCGTTCTGTTTATTTTTTTTATTAATATGTTAACGTTAACTGAGCTACTTGTAGTTCAGTTAAAATTAAACTACAAGAACAACTTTATACTAGAAGTTGTTGTGTTTACTAAACTAGAAGCTAAAACTAGAACTTGTAAAAATTACCATAAATTTATTGTGTTTGTTGGTTGGTTGCTGTGATTAAGACCGATAGTACTGAGCTTTAAATAATGGTCTCGACTGATTTGATAGTTGTAGTTAAATGAAGTTGTTGTGTGATCAATGTTTGGTAGTTAGAGTTAAATGTAGTTGCAAATTGTAGTTTAAAAACATAACAAATCCACTTCTAAACCACACACATACCAAACCGAAACAAGAATGGAACCTTTTCCCCAAAACCCCCAAACCTCTCCCGTTAATCAAAGACGCAAGTGGTCAACCAAAGAAGACGTTGTGCTCATCAGTGCTTGGTTGAACACCAGCAAGGATGCAATCGTGGGTACTGACCAGAAGGCTGGAGCTTTTTGGAAGAGAATTGTGGACTACGTGAACGCCAGCCCTCAGCTTAGTGGCGGCGTCCCTAGAGAGTGGAGTCAGTGTAAGCAGAGGTGGGGAAGAATCAATGAGCAGGTGTGCAAGTTTGTGGGCTGCTATGAAGCAGCAGTGAGGGAGCAAGCGAGTGGCCAAAACGAGAATGATGTCATGAAGGCTGCCCATGACATCTTCTTCAATGACATTGGCATCAAGTTCACACTTGAACATTGTTGGAGGGAACTTCGGTTCGATCAGAAATGGAAATCACTTGGTGTTCCCAAAGAAGGTGCAGAGGTTCGGCCTCCTGGTGTCAAGGCTTGCAAAGCAGCCAAACGCAAGAGGCAAGGTTATGATGAGATACATGCCATGCTTGCTGTCAAGAAGGATATACAGCAACAGAAACTGCTAGAGCGTCTCCTTGCCAAAGACCCTACCCATCTAACTGCAAGTGAAATCACCCTCATGGAGAAACTCATTTCTGAAATGATTTGCGATGGGTAATATGGTAGCTGTTCGTTTGATTGCTGTTATGGTTCATTTGGATAATATGATAGCTTAAGTTGTTCCTTTGATTGCTGTTGTGGTTCATTTGGATAATATGATAGCTTAAGTTGTTCATTCGTTTGCTTGATATTGTGGTTCATTTGGTTGGTTGATCTCGTGGTTCATTTGGATAATATGATAGCTTAAGTTGTTCATTCGTTTGCTTGATATTGTGGTTCATTTGGTTGGTTGATCTCGTGGTTCATTTGTACTTCATGTTGGTTGCTTGCTGTTGTGGTCATGAGTATATAATTTTGTTTTCTTTTATCTTGCAGGTCACGGGCTGGAGTTGAAGTTGTATGGCAGGAAGGGAATGCACATGTTTATTAGCTTTATGGTGGTTGTGTTTCACGGGAAAGTGTAGTCTTTTGTTTCTTTCTACACTTCATTTCAATTAACTTGTCTCTTTGTACTTTGTACTTGTACTTGTCTTGGTTGCTCACGGGTAACTTGTCTTCTTTCTTTGTTTTGTATCGGCTATGTACTGATGACTCTGCCAACTCTATATATAAAGCAGGGTGTTTGTTTACTCTATCACTCATAAAGAAAACTACCACTCTTCTCTCTATCACTCATCTCTCGAACACCTCTCTTCTCTCTATCACTCTTCTTTCCAACAACACTATCAACAACACTCTTCTCTCTATCACTCTTCTCTCCAACAACACAATCAACAACAAGTATAGTTTCCCATCACTCTTCTATCAAGACAAGTATACTCTTCCATCACTCTTCTATCAAGACAAGTATACTCTTCCATCACTCTTTTAAAAAGTTATGTTTTTAAAAAAATATGTTTCTTGACTAGTGAATATTTAAAATAGATATGTTTCTTATTAGACTAGTTAATATTTATTTTTTTTTTCAAAAAAGATATGTTTCTTATTAGACTAGTTAATATTTATTTTTTTTTCAAAAAAAGATATGTTTCTTATTAGACTAGTTAATATTTATTTTTTTTCTCAAAAAAGTTATGTTTCTTATTAGACTAGTGAATATTTAATTTTTTTTTCACAAAAAGTTATGTTTCTTATTAGACTAGTGAATATTTAATTTTTTTTTCACAAAAAGTTATGTTTCTTATTAGACTAGTGAATATTTAATTTTTTTTTCACAAAAAGTTATGTTTCTTATTAGACTAGTGAATATTTAATTTTTTTTCACAAAAAGTTATGTTTCTTATTAGACTAGTGAATATTTAATTTTTTTTTCAAAAAAGTTATGTTTCTTATTAGACTAGTGAATATTAATTTTTTTTTTCAAAAAAGTTATGTTTCTTGTTAGACTTGTGAATAATTATATTTTTTCTTCTATAAAGGAAGAAGTGTTCAAGTGATGTCTTTCTCATCAGATGATGCAGCAGATAAACTAATTGAAGATACGTTTGACGAACATGTTGATAATTTTATCGACCAACAAGTTGATAATTTCATCGACCAACAAATTAACAAGCCGAAGAGACGAGCTTATATCGAAAGACATAGGGAGCAAGGCCACGAAGACCTTTGGAATGACTATTTCAGTGAAAATCCTACATACCCACCAGAAATGTTTAGGCAGCGTTTTCGAATGACGAAGCCATTGTTCCTTTCCATTGTCGACCGCCTGACTAATGAAGTTTCATACTTTCGTCAAAGACAAAATGCTCACGGAAGGTACGGCCTATCTGCACTTCAAAAGTGTACTGCAGCTATACGTATGCTAGCATATGGTCAATCGGGAGATACGTATGACGAATATCTCCGACTTGGTGAGAGTACCGCACTTTTATGTTTGGAGAAGTTCAACGAAGCGATAATACAATTATTTGGAGATGAGTATCTACGAAAACCTACACCAGCTGATCTTCAACGATTACTCGATATCGGAGAGGTACGCGGATTTCCGGGAATGATAGGCAGTATCGACTGTATGCATTGGGAGTGGAAAAACTGCCCAAGGTCTTGGAGAGGGCAGTACGCACGAGGTCACGGAAAGCCGACCATTGTCTTAAAGGCTGTGGCATCACAGGATCTTTGGATATGGCACGCTTTTTTCGGCTTACCAGGTACCCTAAACGATATTAATGTTCTCGATCGGTCAGAAGTTTTTTCTGACATTATACAAGGTCGAGCTCCTAAAGTTAATTTCACGGTCAACGGCCACAATTATCGTATGGCGTATTACCTTACAGACGGAATCTATCCGAAATGGTCAACATTTATCCAATCCATTCCACTACCTCAAGGTCTTAAAGCTGAGCTTTTTGCTGAAAAACAAGAATCCGCCAGAAAAGATGTCGAACGTGCTTTCGGAGTTTTGCAATCGAGGTTTGCAATAGTAAAAAATCCTGCTCTACTATGGGACAAGGAAAAGATTGGAAAGATTATGAGAACTTGTGTCATACTACACAATATGATAGTAGAGAACGAACGAAACACATATATTTTGTCTGATACATCTGAGTTCGAGTCGGGAGAGTCAAGCAGGAGTTCACAGGTGGAAATCTCGCAACCTACGGACTCTCCTTCCAACTTCGTTAATAGGCATGGCATTCAAGCTCAAATTCGGGATCAACAAAAACATGATCGTTTGAAAGCAGATTTAGTTGAAAATATATGGCACAAATATGGTTATCTATATGAATAATCTTTGTATGTTTTTTACTTTCCATTGTATTAAATAAATATTTTTTTTAAAAAAAAATTATTATTTTATTCTTATGAACCCCATTTTCGGGTTCACTAATGGAAGAACAATATTAATACGGGTTCGTCACTATTCCCGGACCCACCCAAAAACAATAAAAAAATCCCTATGAACCCCCCCTTGGGGTTCACTAATGGGCATGCTCTAAGGGCATCTCCATTGAAGATTCAAACCTCAGGCTCTCACAGATTTCAAAAAGAAAAAAACATTAAAATAATTGTGGGGCCCATTAAAATTATAAACCTGTCTCGCCAAAGTTCATCTGTATAAACCTGTATCTTAACTATTCTGCGGAACCCACGATACGTGGCGGCCCGCAGTTGGTTCGATAATTAATTTTTTTTTTTTTTTTAGAAAAAAAAGTTGAACAGTAAAAAAATAATAATAATAAATTTTTTTTTTTGGTGAACCTCTCTATGAGGTTCACAGATGGAGATGCTCTAACTACCACGTACCACCAGAGGAGTGATCAGGCTGGATAATTAAAAGCTTTGTCGATATACTATTTAGGGAAATTGTTATAAAGTGAAGTACATCTTAAATAAAAGGTGAAATAATAGCATACGGTGACGGTCTACATCTTTTTTCAACCTGCTTGCATGCTTCACCGTTCCAAAGAATGACCAATCTTGGGAGAGCAAACACAACAATCAAAAGAGCCTCTTATCACTCATCTAGTGAGTGAAGAAACAGAGCGAAGGCCGTGTCTCATGGCTGCGTCCCACACCAAGTCAATACGGTCAACGTCTATGGCTCCAACCTCATGATGCTCCCAACCCTCCAGCATATGAACCACTCCTCCTGCATGGCATGCATGCACAACCCCTCTGTCCATTGTGTACTGCCACAACACACATATATAGAGTTTTAGCCCCCCATGAACCAAAAGGCTAAAGAGACAAATAAGACTGTATTATAAACGAAACATTCTTTATACCTCGCAGGTTCCAAGTCCTTGAACATCTTCAGGGAGCCTCATTGCAGCTAGATCTCCGTAAGTACAGTTCCTTCTGAAGTTGAGGATTGGTGGCACCACAAACTGGTGGAAATGCGTTCCTTTAGGAGCCCAGCTCTGTTCTCTTGGCGTTAACCATTTCCCAACGATCCAAGTCTACATTTATACATAATTTAAACACCACAAAATCAAATACATTTACATTTACACAACAAATGAAATTCAGTTAGAATTCAATACACCACCTTGCAGTTCTGAGCAGCGTTGTATTTGGTCACTTGTACAAGGTAGTTCTGAAACTCAACAGGAGCTTCTTTCTGAATCTTCTGGAATCTCTCCATCGATAGTGTCAACATCTGTCATTTAGTCCCAACATCTGTCAAAATCGTACCTTTGAGACAATGGTTCGTTAAGGATTAGAAAAAAGAACTTACGAGAACTCTCACTCCACGACGACAGAGGTAGAGAGCGATGGCTCTTCCCAGCTTAGACGTAGCTCCTGTCAAGAAAACCTCTTTCACATCTTTTGGAATCTCATTGAGAATCACTGCCGCGGTTAAAGTGTTCCCATGGACCACACGAACTCTAAGGTTAGGATGCTTGTTGACAAACAACGTCCCACCACCATTTAGAGCTTCGTTCTGAACAAAAAAAACAAACAAGAACAACCCTTTTACTGACTTGACTCAAAAGTTTCAAAAGTTTCGTACGAACCTTGTTCAAAGCAGCCAAGCTTATAACTTTAACACCAATCTTATCGGCCCTAAGAATCGCATTCTCGATCTGGTTGTTAATGCCTTGTTTAGCAATCGGTAAAAAGTACTGCAAAAACAGAGGAAAAATACTCTGTAAAACGCTCTGTTCTCTCTGTTTTTCAAGGGCATGATAGATTAGGGCAGAGCAAATGCATTACTTGGAATCCGAATCTGGGAACGCCCCAAGTCTGGCAAAGCTTGTTTCTGAGGGTATAGAAGCTGAAAAGGAAAGTCTTTGACCAGGCCCACATGCCCAACATCACTATGAACGTGAATGGCCACATGGGCAGCAAGAAGAGCCTCGTTGTGTATGGCATTGAAGCGAACGATCTGAACACAAACGGGGCATGCATCGCCGACATCACATCTACCCCATGAGCCAAGAACACAAACTCCGGTACTCTCTTCCGTTCCCCTACACTCAAACATCAAAGTTAGTTAAAAAATGTTAGACCATGATTAACCCGCTAAGAGTCCCACCCTAAGGGCATATGTATTGAAGGTTCTTCTCAAAAGTTTACACGTTTTCCTAGAAGAAAAAGTAATAAAAAAATACAAAACCAATGAACTCTTCTCTCCTCGCCTCTTCCGCGTGATACCGTTTCATAACTGTGCAGTGGGCTCCACGCGACGTGGCGGCCCACTATAAGTCAATATTTTTTTTTTTTTTTTTTTTAAAAAGATATCAAACGAAAAAATGAAAAAAATAAAAATAAAATATTAGTATTGTGAACCCCAATTAGGGGTTCACTGATAGGCATGCCCTAAGAACTACGGGGGTTAATCATGCTCTTATGTTGGTTATTCAAAAAAAAATGTTATGTTGAGGTCAGTGAAGGGGTAATATTGTATTTAGCTCAACTAGTTTGACTTTGACCAGAAATAGAAAACTCTCACCCGCTTTGGTTGCACAAAGTACAAACTCTATTTCTACTAATGTCCCTCATAAATTGCCATTTAATTGTTTGGTGTTCATTCATTCAACTAGTCTAGTAACAGATTGTGTGTTCAAGCTTTGGGCTAGATAAGCAAAACATTTTACAAAAAAAACCTCGTGGAGTACGTTTGCTATATTTACCTGCAGACAAGCGAATCTTCTTTTGGAGTCCCCACGAGTTTGAGTTAAGTGTGTTTCCCAAAACATCAAAGAGAGGCATGAATAGACAAAAGTTGGTCCCCATTTCTTGATGATGCAGACTATGGTACCTGCATGAACCCCACCAGAATAAATCATTACACGTAGAATCATTAAAGATGCTTACTAGAAACGTAAAACCACCAATTACTTTCTATAGACATATTTCATAGCTAATAGAATCTTGGCAATTTTGCTTCTTAAAGTAAGAAAAAATATGGCAAAAGTCACGTCCGTGTGTTCCTAACCAAATCCAAAAAGTAAAATGACATGTGATTACTTTGCAGAAAGGGTAAGTAAGGTAAGGGTCAACGACATACGTTGGAGTGTAGATGAGGTATCTTAGGATAGGAAGAGTCTCGAATAGCTTGTGAGAAAAGATCTCAACGTTACAATGTCCTAAACATCTTAGGAAATCAAACATAATAGCATATCCGTAAATCAAGCCTATTGATCCAACACCTAACAAGCAAGATCCTATCAACGGAACTCCAGCTACGACACATAGGATAAGGCTTTCCATTAACGTCGCATTTCCAGCTGCACCCAATAGATAAATATTGTTATTTTACATTAAACAAAGAATAAAATTTGAATGAGGTTCTTAGTGATGATTTTTTTACAAGTCATGGGATGTGGAACAGGAGATGAGTGGTGGAAGGAGTGGAAATGCGTGAAGAGGTAGGTCTTAGTATGAAAAGATCTGTGAAGAAAGTAGTATAATGGCTCTGAGATGGTCACGTGTAGCACAATTAATGCAACGAGTCCTTTCATGTTCCACAGTGGTATAATGTTCATCGTCATCAATGGAAGAGACATGTAACAGATTATGCTAGCTATTATTGCTTGCAGAAGTATGTAATTGTCCCTGAAATAAAACCCACAGATCAAAACCGTACCTTCGGTGGTTTCTATAGGTCTTTAAGACCATACCAGGAACAGAGTAACACTAATGCAAGTGCTTAAAAGGTTTATTTTAGGACAAGTTATTATAATTATAACCCATGCCCAAAATATTATCTGAGAAGGATTTACCAGTGCCATTCGTGATCAATCTGCTTAAAGTCGACACCATTAGGGTTAGTCCTTAGAGTGCGAGTCACCCAAAGCATGCTGTTGTAAGTGCTCCAAAGAACATGAAGGAGTCCTTTGAGTCCACAGATGATGAGGATATGAAGACACCAAAGAGCCCTGGAGTAGTCTTGTTCGTATGTCCATGAGTACACTACTTGTGCAGCTAACGGAGCGTAGAGAAGATACTACACATACAAAGAAAAACACATATGAGATTCACAAGAGAAACCAAACCTTTTGAAAAGTCAGATCAAACCTTTAGATTGCCAAAGTTTCCCCAAGGCCAAGCTGAAAAAGCAACCATTCTTATTCTCTTAAACCCTTATCGTTTACCTCCTCGAAGTTAGAGATTTCTTTATTTGTTTATGACTAGATCTTCTCTCTCTCTTATTGGTCTATAACCTTAAAGATTGCTCTAGTTTCAAGCAATCCTAAGAGAAGGATGTTGCTCTGTTTGCGGAAGTCAAAACGAAAAGAGAGAGGGAGAGAGAGTAAATGATAGGGTTCTCTTTAATCTCAAGGAAAGGTATGAAGATTTGTTTTAGTTGAAAGTTGTGTGTTATGTGACATTATTGAGAGCCTCGAGCTCTGGTTATTTATATAAGCATTTAAAATAGGATGGCCAACTATATCCGAAATGTGTTATTTATTACTCCTCTGTTTTATTACTTCATCCGAAAAGTATCACTTAAACACATTACAGATTGTTGATAAAAAAACACATTACAGATTAAAAAATAACGTTGTCAAAAAAAGATTAAAAATATAATAAAATATACTAATATATCTTTATTTATTATTTCTGTATTATATTAAAATAAAAATAATTTAACTAAATATTTATTGGTTATCTGAAAATGAAGAAAACGATTTAAAAAGAAAATTTCATTAAAGTGTAACATGACACTTTTTAAAAAAAAAGTTGAAAAATTAAAATGATACTTTTTTAGTTTTTTATGAAACAAGAAGGAACAGTATCTTTTTAACGAAATTTAAATATTTAAAAAAGCAATTTGCTGAAGAAAATCGTTTTTGAAGTCACAAATAAATAACAACGAGATTTTATCTGTGACAATTAATTTTGCTGATGAAAACTCTTTACAGCAATCAATATCTGAGTGTAGTCAGTGACAATTAATTTTGACTCTGTTCACTCGTCGTATGTAAGGCGAATTTGGCAGCAACATTTATTTATACTTTAGTTATTACGGCATCTCCAACCCAACTCCATTTTTTCCTCTAAAATGGAATAAAAGTGAGTTTGAAGTAGAAAATACTCCAACCCCACTCAATTTCTCACTCCATAATAGAATTTACTCCATAAATGGAATAATCTAATTTTTTTTGTTCATCCCTCCATTATGGAATGAAAAATAGAGTGGAGTTGGAGCATTTTTACTTCATAATCACTTTTACTCAATTTTGGAGAAAAAAATGGTGTTTTACATTGGAGATGCTCTTAAGAACTAAAGATATTAAAAAAATACTTAGAATATTTGACTTTGGTGAATAGTAGATGTTTTTCTTTCGAACTTTTATTATATATATATATATTCTTTCGAACTTTTATTATATATATATATATATATATATATTTCTAGAGATATGAAAGTGTTTCTCAAGTTTTTGCGGTTGGAAGGAGCAAAGCTAAATAATTATTTAAATAATGTTAAAACATTTCTATTGGTATATAAAATTTTACTCTATATTTCACTCTAAAATATAATAATTCTATTATAGAATAAACTATTTGAATAAATCTAACTCTATAATAGAGTTCCTCTATTTTGGAATGAAATATAGAGTAAATATTGTGTACTATTGGAGATAGTCTTAGCCAATTAAATAAAAAAACTGTAATACATTATATAATAGAAAAGAAAAAAATTATTTATTTTAAACATTTTAAAACTATTTTTTTATGATTGGTATCACTTGAGATACATTATCGCGTGAAAAAAACAACTTCTACAAAAAAATAATAATTATAATGCAATTGGTACTTCAAAAATAGATAATATGAAAAATGAAATTGATATATTATAAAATAACTGTAAATAATTTCTATATGGAATTATATAAAACTACATAATAAAGTTTACAATATAGATTATAAAATTAATATGTTTATATATATGAACTTTCATATTATAATCTATAATCGAACCGAGTTCTAATATATCCAAAACTTATAAATCTACATATATATTTGGAACATTTCAAGTATCTAATTTATGGACCAGCATTTTTTATACTAAAATGTTAATATCATTGAAAAATAAATAAAAAAAGCTTACAAGAAAATGAAAGTTCTAAGCTAGTGTTTCCGAGGCAAAAAAAAGAATAAAACAAGGAAACAATACATTCGGCCATTAAGACATTACACAAGACATATTTAACGAAGCCATTTTGACAGCAGAGAACCAAATTGCCTTCTGCCTCTTCTTCTCAGGATTATGTTTTTAATCTCTCTATCTATCCTCAAGACAGTTGCTGCAGGCAGCAGGGGTGAAGGATTGGTTGTGGAGAGTATCATTTCTTTAACGCCATATGTGATATAAGGTTGCGTGAACAGCGACTTTCCTAATAATTTATGGAACAGACTTCATACGGGATTTGAGATCCAAGATAATTCCTCCTGTAATGTATACAAAATCAATGGAAATAAAAAATATCTTCCTTATCTTCTGTAGTGTGGATGGCCAAAAAAAAAGAATACTTGTAAACCAAAACCGGTACTATATTATGTTTGTGTATTCCATTATAGACCTAATCATCAGGAAACTCAAAACATTAGTATAATATTGCCTAGTTTTTTCTCAAAATTTTTTTTTGACTAATTTTATCAAAAAATATATAATTGTTCTGTATCTATTTTATTGATTTGATTATACTCCCTCCATTTCGAATTATTTGTCTTTCTAGAAGAAATTTTCTGTTTTAAAATAACTGTCGTTTTCGGTTTTCAATACAAAATTTATTGATAATATTCTCTATTATATTTTCTTATTGGTTGATATATGGTTAGGTGTATAAAAATATGTAAAATTAAATGTTTTCTTAATTTATGTGCATAAATTTAGAACGATAAGTAATATAAAATAGAGAGAATACCGTCAGGGACAGAGGACCGACATGTGGCAACACGTGATTAATCTGGATCACTTCTGTGGGGTCGAATACCTCTGTATAATTCAAAAAAAAAATGGAGAGAGTATTATTTTAACACGTCGTATAAGTTATAACCAATTGATGCAATGGCACAGCTTTCACAGTTGGAATCTAATTTCTTTCACACGCATTTAGTGTTCGGTTTACGGTTGAAGCAGCGATGGTTAAACTTCTCCCTCTCGGTGACTTCTTCGTACACTCTTATCATTTTGTCCATTTTCTTTTCACTTTGTCCTTTTCTTCTCACTTTTGTTTTACATTTATTCATATTTCAAGTGATTTTCAAACCACAAATTAATCAGCATTCATGCCACGCTGGGTACAATACTGGTACTGTACAAATATTACAGGGCTTAGATAGGGTTTAAACTTCGTATAAATGCCATGGGTAAAACATTAATCAAATTAACTGCATGGGTGTAGTCGGGTGGTACATGACGTTCAAAGTGTCCTTAAGAGATCTGAATTCGAATCTGCGCTAACTCAGATTTATCCACGACATGAATATCTAATTTCTTTTGCGAGCAACCAGATCTAACCGGCGCTGATGATCAAATCTCCATAGGATTAGTCGGTTGGGTTTCAGTCCGCCGGATATCCCTAGTTGTTAAAAAAACATTAATCAAATCCAAAAATTGGTCAAAACATATATGTAAGCTATAGTGCCAGGGCTCGCCATTTAATGCATTGACAAGAAAAACCATCCAGTGTTTACTTTCTTGTACGTAGTTGTTAATTTCTATGTTAATGTTTTCGCATCTAGTTTGAAGTTAATTTTAGCAAATTACTAATGCTGTGTCATTTTTAAGTTTTTTTTCATAGCAAATAATTGTGTTCAGAATTGTACTCCCTCCCTTCTGAAAATGTCATTTTATGCCCTTTTCAAAAACTAAAATGTCACTTTTTTGTTATACAAAATATGTATTTTAAATTTTTCAATACAACTTTTAAATTAATATTAATTAAAATAATTCTATAGATAACTTTATTTATTTAAAATATTGATTGTTGAATAACTATAATTAATGAGAGTTTAATACATTTTAAACATTTTTTAATATGTGTGAAAAAATATCAACGTGATACTGTTTGAAAAATAAAAAAAAATTAAAAAGGTTTTAATCTAGTACAAAAAATAGAACCGGATTTGTGGTATATTGGTGATTAATTTGAGAGTAAAAACTCAATACAGTGAACCACCAGAGTTTGAGTTTCGGTCACTAGTGAATTGACATTTTGACATCGCCAGAGACATATGACCTGTACGTGACAACATGTGACTAGTCTCGACTACTTATGTGAAATCAGAATACCTCTGTATAATTGAAATACTAGACAATACTGAAACAATGGGACTACTACTAATGCTAAGTGATTTGCAATATTTTCAAACTCGACTTTCATGTTGAATAGGCCAAACTAATCATTTTGTGAATCAACACGGTCCAACCAGTTGAATCAGATATACTGATCTTGTGTTTCAAGATTATACATTTAATATAAAATAAATACCTATTTACGTTCAAAACTTAAAAAAGTATTTATGATTAACTTAATTAGTTAATATATAGGTGCTAAATAACGGTAACTAATACTATTAATATGAAAAAGATTGAGCTAGTCATATACCCTGGCTAGTTTTGGCTTTTGAGTATAGAAATATTCATTTTAGCTTCAAAGATTTTAGTGGTTAATTATCATATACTTCCTCTCTTTCAGAAAGTATGTTTTGGAGATTTTACCAAAAAGCAAAAAGTATGTTTTGAAGTTTTCAAATATATTAATAAAATATCTTGGATTTTGATTATATATATTATTTTTGATGATGATGACAAAAAAAAAATATTATTTTTGATGATTAATTATTTTCCATAATTTTTATTCAATCAAAATTCAATAAAATCAATTAATTTATTCGAGGTTTCTAATCTATTACCTAATAAAATGCATTAAAATATATAAAAAAATTGAAATAACTTTTATTTAAAATATAGATCATTTTAAAATGAAAAGAATATAAGTTATTTATATTCTAAATTGGTTAAAATGGATTAGTTAATCTCTAATCAGTAATTTTCTTACCCTCCATAAATTATTCTCCCTCCATACTATATTGTAAGTACCTTTAGCTAGGGGTGGGTAAAAAAACCAAACTGAACCGAATCAAACCAAACCAACCGAATTGAACCGAGTTAAAACCGAACCAAAATAGTTATGGTTTACTTCGGTTGGAAAAATTCTAGAACCGAATTAACTTAACCAAACCGAATCGAAACCAAATCCATAAAATAACCGAAGTGCTACTCCTATTACCTATAATATTTATATTAGGTTCAAAGACAATAATCTAAAATAAGTAGATTATATTTTAATGTTTGGTTTTACGTTTGGTATTACGTTTAAACACAAAAAAAATTATTCATTTAGTTCTATGTTGGATTTTGTTCACATAATTTATTTTTTATTTTCACCAACATGATAATTTTATAACCATGCGTTGATGTTTCAAAACATGATTTCTCTTAAAAGAACTAAACTAAGAAAATCTGATTAAACCGAACCGATACACAAACCGAACCTAATACAAACCGAACCAAAACCAAACTGAACCAAACTAAATATGGTTTACTTCAACTAGAAAATTTCTAGAACCGAATTAACCAAACCGAACCAAACCGGAACCGAACCGATAAAATAACAGAAGTACCCACCCTTACTTTTAGCAAAAAAAAAATTGTTTCACAATATAAACAGTATAAATATTTCAATACAATTTTTTATTCGTTGAATAGTGTGTGGCCAATTAAATTATGTAGGTTGTTTTATAATTTATTGAAGTTATATATTAAATGATATTTTTCAATATTAGTGTTTTTTTGCCAAAACTACCTACAATTTGAAACATAGAGAGTATCATAGACCTGCATATATAGTCCGTTCAAAACAAAAAAAAATTGCACATAGTACCAGCATTTAATATTTTATAAAATTTGAATAAAGTTAATTGCTATTCATTGATGATATAGCCAAACAATTAGTTTTGAAGTATAAATACTACAAAATTCTAAAAGCGATGCAGTGGTCAGTAGTCTCTTTTATACTACATACACAATTTATTATGTATATATGAAGTTGTTGAAATAAGTCCCTTCAACATACATACAAACAACGAGCACATGTGTTCGACTTCTTGTAGGATAGGCAGGAAGGTGGAATCTCGAAAGAACAGATTTGAAAGGGCTTAGATTCACTTAACTTAGGTTTAAGCTATTATTTAAAACCCAAAGGAGTAGAAACCCCAGAATATAGGAGACTTCTTTTGGCAAAATTGGAAATGTGTGTGAAAGCAATAAAAGACCCGGAGCATATTGTGGATCTTCATTTTTGGGTAGTCAAAAATATTTTGGACGGCTCTCATATCACAAGATTCACAACAAAACTCAAGTTGACTGTAAAAAGAAAACCCACTTGAAATGGTATATTAATTACTTAAAAATGGAAAACACTTTTCAAAATTTGTTTCAGTTTTCAATCAATATTATTCATATACATATTTGTCAACACATGAATATAAATATATATATATATATATGTATATATATATATATATATATATATTATTTTTCTTACAAACCTGGAAATAATAAGAAGTATATACATTGTTAAGTAAACAAATTTGTCATACTTGAAAAACTTGTATGGCACTGTATATGTATTGATTTTAGTGTAGTTGCTGGACGCCTTTTTGTTGAGAAATAGTCTTTTTTCTTTTTCTAGTGGTGCAAGAATTTTTTTTTATGACCTGGAGCTTGTGGTCAAGTGATAAGGGAAAGAGTTTGGGATATCACCATATTTCAAGTTCGATTCACATCCATGCGAAACTAAGTCATATTTTCCTGATCACTTTACACGGATATGAGCTACTATATTTCGGTCCTTTTGAATATTCGAGAGATGATCTATCTGTGGACTGCACTTCCCACACGGGGTTAGGTCTAATCTTTTAAGTTTACAAATTTTTTTTTATATACTCGATTAGCTGATCATATAGGCTTTGAAAGAAACGCATTTACTGTTACATAATGTACTAGTCCGGAAGTGTATCATACTGTCTCACCCAAGTTTGGAATATTTTCTGACTAATGTTAGAGATGTGTTGGTCGTCTGTTACGGTCCACCACCATGTTAACTATCTGGACGAAACCTAAACTCAAACCGGCCAAATAAAATTAATTTAGTTTAGGGGTGAGTGTTCGGATAGCCGTTCAGGTTTGGATCGGGTATTTCGGTATAGGAGTATAATACTTGTTCGGGTATTTCTGAACTTCGGGTCGGGTTTAGGTATTTTTAGTTCAGGTTCGGTTATTTCGGGTCGGGTTCGGATATTTAGATTTTGAAGGAAAAAAATTAAATTGTTCATTTTTAAGGTTCTTATATTTAAAAATTTAGTTTTGGATTAACTGACTTTTTTTTAATAGATTGAACTATTAATAGATTTCGATGTAAATTTCAAAAATAAATAGACATTCATTTGGTTATTATTTTTAGAATTTGGATGTAACTTTTGTTAATACATGAAACAAAAAGCTTGATATTCATTTTAAGTGAATATCAAATCATTTTTCTCTGTAATTATATGTATATTATATAATTTTAAAGTATGTGTGACATCAATATATATATTTTAAATAAAATGAGATATGAAAACTAGAAATATAAGAGTAAGTATATATATATATATATATATATATATATATTCGGTTATCTTCGGATATCCATTCGGGTTCGGGTATTACTCGTTCGGGTTCGAATATTCAATCTCTTCTAAATCAATACCCATTCAGGTATTTTGTTATTTCAGTTCGGATTTCGTTCGGGTTTTTCGGATCGGATTCGGGTGCGGCTTCGGATACTGGGTAAAATACCCACCCCTAATTTAGTTCATAAAAAAAATCAAATCTATAACTAATATAGATACATACCAAACTCCAAAATATTAACACTATACTACCACCATTTAGTAATATAGTGGTGTAAGTTTTTCCAGCTATCTGGTGCACATGTACCGCGAGTTTGTTTTATGTGTGGTCCAAGTTTACACGATGAGTCATATATGACCATTGTCCACCATGGTCTTGTATGGGATGTTTTTTTGGTCGAAAAAATCCATCATTTCCCATACATGATCATGGTGGATACTTATTTGTCTTAAAGCACCTTCAATGGGGGTTTCAGATCTAAAGTTCTGAAAATATATATGTGTATGTATATGTGATGGAGAGCGGAAGCTTAAGTAGCAACTAACTTAACAATAACTTGAGAAGAACTTGTGAGATTGGTAAATTCTTGATGTGTTGATATTCTCAACGAATTAAGAAGGTCTTTCGATATTTGACTATACTTTCAGCAAGATCGAAATAGATCTAGAGTACTCGTTTAAGTGCTTTGAAAACTCTGTTTTTAAACTACTATTTTATAAAATCGAAATAAGGTGTCGATTTACAGGCTTAAAAATTGCTATTTCAAGTAATCGAAAGACCTAATGCTAATTCGAAAACTTAACAATGTTTAGGGGTGAGTGTTCGGATAGCCGTTCGGGTTTGGATCAGGTATTTCGGTATAAGAGTATAATACTTGTTCGGGTATTTCTGAACTTCGGGTCGGGTTTAGGTATTTTTAGTTCAGGTTCGGTTATTTCGGGTCGGGTTCGGATATTTAGATTTTAAAGGAAAAAAAATAAATCTCACAAGAATTTTACAAAGATTGCTATTTCAAGTAATTCGACGAAAAGGAAAAAGAAATCCTAAATACAAAAGGAAACATAAAAACGTAAAACACAAGTAAGGCCGATTGGTATAGTAGGCGGAAATTAACAATGTTTTAGCCGCATAGTTCCCGCGTAATCCCCGCGTAGTTTCCGAGTACTATATTCAAAAACTAGTATAATCAACAGTGTTTTACGCAAAAAAAAAACTTTACGCAGAAATTAGGTGGGTCAATGCACAGCTTCAACGATTTGATCATATTCGCCGCTGTCAAACTCCGAACAACGCTTAGACGGTTAGGCGGCCGCGTTTTCGAACAGGGATATATATATATATATATAATATCACGCACATATACACAAAACGTTTCTTTTCCTTGATTATATTAATAATCACATTTATTAGTCGGCTCGAATCGTTTACAAAATCACCCAACATCCATATTCGGATGTACATTAGTCGTTCTCCTGCAAGAGTTAAGAAGACCGTTTCTCTATTCCCACTTGGTTTATTGTTTTTTTTTTTTTGAACAAACACTTGGTTTATTGTTTAGACTATTTAGACGACGAATCAAAATATAGTCGTTCGTCGACTATTTTCAGATCTGCTAATTGTTGTTTTTACGTCAGTAAATTATTTTTAAATTTGAAATAGCAGTGTCATGTAACAGCGACAACTAACGTCAATGATATTTCTTATATATATATGACTAATTATCTGCCTCAAAACTTTTAAAAATGATAGAAGTACTTACGAGTCAGATAGATTACAACGGAGCATGTAATTTAATCAAAGTGTGATGATTTATTGGCAGTAGAAGAAGTTTATTTTCTTGTGTTCTGGATTCAAACCTCCTTTGATATGAAAGATTTTTTTCTAAAATCAAAATGTACAAAAGCGGACTCAGAATCCAATAGAGATTATAGATTTGACATCTACAACTTTCAGTATAAAAAAACGTAATTTCTCAAGTTTTCATACTATTAGTTGGTTATTGTTTTTGTGACAAAAATAAAGTTGGTTATTGTTTTAATACGGCAGTCATTTTTTTGTCGTTGTCAACAGTCGTTCCTGTTTAAATCTCAAAGAAACAAACATCATTATGTAATATCAGTGATTAGTATCGACTATTCTTATCATTTAGATTACTACTTGATATAAGTTTTGATGACATTGCTACAATGCTACCAGCAGGCATAAGATGAGTATATATGAAAATAGAGAGTATATATGGGCTTGTTTTTCTCTTAAATATGTTTACATTTAGATGCACTTAGCAAAACCAGAAATTTCAGTACAAGTTCATCAATATGCCAATGGATTAGTGTAATTATTCTTATCCACTATGTTAGTAATTGATATCAATATTGATAAGATTGAAATCACACGTAAGAGAAGAATTTAGGGGTTGGTTCCCTCATTAATGTGTAATTGACGTTTAACGGAATCAGCAAGTCTATTTTTATTCATACACTGATATTAACATATTGTGATTTCATATTAAGAAAGATAAGCAATACTATCATAGTTATCTGCTGACATAACAGCCTCATATGATAAACATTTTGACCCCACACACTTTGAATTTATAACCTATTTCTCATTGGCACGAAAAGTATGGTACCTCTCCCTTCTTTTTTTTTGTAACAATACCTCTCCCTTCTTATTATTTACTTTTTGCCAAAATTCGTTTTTCTGTTAATCATTTTCATAATATATTTCAGTAAATATTTAAATTATAGTTTGAATGAATGTAAAATTTATTCAATCAAATCTTGTGCTACATCAAATGTGGCTATGCCATGAATGCTTTAAAGAATGAACAAATAATGAAATTTGCAACTAAATCCTTGTGCCAAACCAAGTTTGTAGAGCATCTGCATTCTTTCCTGTTACCAGAAGGGAGGAGGGCATATTCCTTACTAATCTGTCCACATGTTTAATGAGAGGCCCTGCATCACTTGGGTTCTCTCCGTGTTTCCGCAGGTTACTCTTCCTCCAAACATTGTGAAATGATGCTTGCAATTTAAATTATTGAGATCGTGATCCGTGCGATCGCACGGGTATTAATTTTTTATTTTAATTTTTATTTATTTATAGTAAATGATGTATTTGTAAGATTTGATCGTTTTACTTTAACTAAGTCAAGGGTAGATATTTGGGTATCTATTCGAATTCAGTTGAAATATTTTCGGGTTTGGGATTTTCGACTTTAAAGATTTCAGGTCCATTCGGGTATTTATAAATGTTGGTTCTGATTTGATTCAGATCTTTTCAGGTTCAGGTTCAAATAACCATTTAAATTATTTATAAATATTCAAAATTTATATATACTTTTAAATTTCTCGAAATCTAAAAATAAAAATAATATAACATATAAATTTGAGTAACGTAAGTCAAAATACCTAAATTAAAAAAAAAACAGGTTTAACTTGAATATTTGGATGGATAATATTTTGATTACTGTTTATCTTCTTTAGATGTTTACTTTTGACTATTTTTTATATTTTCAAATATTTTAGACAACTTTAAAATAACTTATATTTTGAATATGAACTTTAAAAATAGCTAACATATTCAAATATATAAATATGAATCAAATATATTCGAATATCAAAAATATTTCGTTTGGATCATGTTTGGTTCTGGTTCTCAAAATACCAAAATTCTAAATCCTTTTGGTTATTTAATCAGTTTCGGTTCGAATTTGGTAATACTTTTTCATTCAGATACGTTAAATGAAGAGTTAAATTATAATTTCTATGAATTATTTGTACAATAAAAATGAATGTAATTTTTTGAAGCTGATAAAAATAAATACTTTTGATATTGATTTAATATTGAAGAAGTGAATGATGTGTATTTAATTCAAATTTAATTTAAGAAAATACATTAATCTAAATAGAAAAGATAAAGTATTAAAATAGGTAGTAATATTTAATTTTCAGTGGTATGACAATGTAAATAAGTGTGAAAATTAATATGCAATTTTAAATGGTACTTCTCTTTTAATAATATATATTAAGCGGTATATCGGTATAAATTATTTTGAAAATACGCTGTGAAGTCTTTTTGTAGTCCAGTAGTAATTAAATGTAATATGTAAGATTTACAAATAAATAGTATCTTTACAAATCTTACGTTAAGACATATAGAGTGTGATTGGTTTAGTGGGAGTAAAGTGGAGTAAAAAATGAGGTGGAAAGCAGATGAAAATAAAATGACTGGAAAGAAAATAGAGAAAAATGGAGTAATTAGTGTTACTCTAGCTAAAATTGGAATAAAAATTAAGTGTGTATATTTCTGTGTTAAAACAGTAACTAGAGTAAAGATGAGTAAACAACATTTCGGTGGAACTTGGACTAACTTTAAAGTTAGGGTAAATATTTACTTAATGTTGACCATACAGTCACACCAATAATGTTTGCATGTTACATACTTAGAACATCTCCAACCCCATTCCAAAACCCACTCTAAACTCCATTTTGAAGTAAAATCATCTCTAATCTCATTCCAAAACCCACTCTAAAATGGAGTAATAAACATGATTACTCCAAATATGGAGTAAACCAATTCATTATTCCAAAATAAAGTTAAACTTTTTTATTTATAAAATTATCCTTCGCATTTAAGTATTTTTGTTTTAATAAAATATCATTATAAATAAATATAATAATGTTATTTTACTATATATATTATAAATTTTACTATTAATATTTATTAATATAAGCAACCATCTAATGAAATATTTTATGCAACAAAATATATAATATAAAACAAAAAATATTTGTAGTGAATAATTATAATTATTCTAATGAATGATTTAAGTTGATGTATTATTGTGTTTACAAAATGTAATATAATTTTTAGTGTATTAAATATTTCTTTTTAAAACCTTGTTGATTAATTTTAATTATATAATAAAAATTTAACTGTAGTTAATATTGTATTCAATAGAAATGTTACAAAGTGAAAATAGACTGTTTTGTAAATAGTATAAATAAAAGGTGATATTACTAATTTTAAAATAAATACAAAACATAAAATATTAAAAATATTTAATTTTGGAATAGAAAATGGAATAATACATTGGAGCAAAATCATATTCTATTTTGGGATTACTTGATTTTAGAGTAAGAAATGGAGTAATACATTGGAGATGCTTTTAGAGAAGCAAACGAAAAATTGATAAACCAAAAACTCTGATCAAGCGGAGAAGACCAATGACTCAATGAGTCTACGTAAGCGTACGTGTATAGCCTCAGGGGCGGATGCACAGTATAGGCAACGGGGGCACGTTCCCCCGACTACTTTTTAAAAATTCTTCAGTCAAGATTTCCACAATAATCTTTTGTAGTTCGGTTGGTGAAAGTGCCCACGTTTGATTCTAAAGAGTTTGACTTCGATTCCATAGAAGCACACAGATTTTTTTACGTGCATTCAATATTCTGTTTGGCAATTGACACGTATTTATCCTTTTCACCTCTTTTTCCTTTTAACATAATTATTTCCTTTTCTACCTATCTTTCTTTACTTCTTTCCATTATATTTTCATCTTTAGATTTTCTTTTGGACAATTCTATTAACTTTTTATTAAGTTAGATCTATTTAACTATCATTAAAATAGTAAACAATCTATTAACTTTTCATTAACAATTTAGAATTTAGTTCTTTTGTGATATGAAAAAGAAAATTATAGTATAAATTGACATAATATTATATATATATATAAATTAATTTATTTTTAGAGTGTGTTACTATAATTAATAATATTGGTAAAAAAATTAAACTATATATATTTACTATAAATATAATTAAGCAATTCTCTTTCGTCGTTTATATACATGTAAATATTCTAGTTTGGTTCACATAATCAGTATGAGTTTATATAAGTTAATGACAAAAAATATAAATATAATTTTATGGGTCGCATGAAATTTATTATATTCACAGCTTATGATAATTATAGTTATAATATACTTTCTCTGTTCCTAAATATAAAATGTTTTAGGTAAAACACGTTTATTAAAAAAATTATTTTTTATCTAAAATGTATTATTAAAATTATAAATTAAAGATTATCGAACCAGTCACAAAATAGAATTATTAAATTTGATTGGTTACAGAGTTTTTGATAAAATTAAAATTACCTATAAATATGATTGTATATTAGAACATAAAAATTATTTAAAACATCTTATATTTAGAAATGGAAGAAGTATGATTTATTATTTATTTAAATTTTAAATGTGTGCCCCATCTAGTGATTTGTCTGGATCCGCCACTATAATAGCCTTGAGATTTGGGTTTTCCTATACTAAACAAAAATAAAGAAAATGAAAAAGGTCCGTTAAATGAGGAACTAGAAGAAGACGAGTGAAGTCTATTATGAGTTTCGAGCTCCCAACTAGCAACTACCATCTACCGTTATGATTTGATGGAGATTGATCTATAAGTTACAAAGTCACATCGAGCCTTGTTTTGTTGGAAAACGTGATAGCCTAGATATTCCATGTTGGTTTTATATATAATAAATATGCATGTTAGCATATGTAAATGTATTGAGAAACCATTTTGGTCGGCATACAGATGTGCGAGTGTCTGTATTACATACAAATCGAGACTACGGAGAGGTGTGCATTAGCCATTAGATGAACGGGCGTTTTCAAATCGTTTGGACTTGGACCCGTCGACAACAGTCCACCATGCACTTCACTTTTGTCCGATTACCTACCAGCTTTTGCCACCGGCTTGTCCCAACAATTAATACATACTTTATGTATACGTATCCGTAATCCACTTTCGTATAAAGTAGATACCTAAAAGTATTCAATGAATGGGGTACGTATTCTTTCAAAATAGAGAAATTGGGCTGTATGGCAAGGAAAAAAAATATAATGAGAGAAATAACCAATGCTCTATTTTTTCTGTACGTACATTTTATTTTATGTAATTTTGTTGTTTTGTCCTCAAGAACAACCGGTTGAATCTACTGAAAAAAAGAAATAAAAAATCATAATTATTAATTGTGTAAAGTAACTTGTGGAGTTTTAAGAATTACATCATCTTTTCAATTTATTTTGATAATTTTTGAGAAACGAAAGGTCTCCGTCGACGGTTTTGCACGATATCTTCTTTTTTTTCTTGTTCAATTCACGATCTCTTCCAATCCACTGATTTTCTCCACACAGTTTTGATTTTTCATTCTCTGTAACTGCGTCTTCTTTTTCTCGTTTGAGATCATTAGTGATGGAAAGAGCATGCCACACCGTCTTCAAAAGGTGAAGAAAACGCTACCACTGTATTCCCAGAAAAGTTTTGTGGAGGTAAATCTATGTCGCATGTAAGAGAAGATGAACAGTGTTTGGTATTGTATTATATTCTATTATATGCATCTATTCTCATGCTTTGTTATAAGATAAATTTGTTACTATTTTGTTATCATATTCCATTTTATTTGATGGTTACTAAAAGTAGAAACAAATCGGTATGGTTGAGATTAGCATTAACTTTTTTCATGCAATCATATACATTTCATAATTTCACCAATATGTACTATGCTATGTTATTATGTTCCATTCTATGTGGATTTTGGGTTTATATTTGAATTTATGGTTTATATTTGTATGTAGGGTTTACTGATTAGAGTTTAAGGATTAGCATTTAGGGGTTGGGTGAGATTGCGATAAGGTTTAGTGAATATATATTGAGTTGAGATAGTTTAGTATTTAGAGATTATAGGTGTAATTTAGCTCATATACTATTTCAGCGATATGGAATAGAACACTTATTTTATATGTGAAACATATTTTGATATTTGAGTTTAGAGTTTACATTTAAATTAGTGTTTACATTGGAATTAGGGTTTAGTGATTAGAATTTAAGGTTTAATATTTAGAGTTATAATCCTATACTACTTAGATGATATGGAATAGAAAATTCGTTGTATATGTATGTGCTCAATAGAACTATACGTGGATGATTTCTGCTTCGCTCAAAAAATAATGACGTCGCTTAATTTATAAATTATAACTGGTAACCTGTTAAATGAGAGGACAAAACCGAATTGTATTAGTACAAAAAGTCTGACACTAAATTATATCAAAATCATTGCTATTGACTTAATTACACGTTAAAATATGGTTATCTCACCAATAAACCCATAAAATATCTGTTTATATAATGAATAAGATACTCTTTCAAATATCTAATTTAAAAGCCAGTTTTTATACCTATTGCTATTAGAACAATTGATTACAAAGATACCATATAATAAATTGAAAATATTAAATTTAAATATCATTATTAAATTTTTTTATTTATTAATTTATATTAATTGAAATTTAAATTTAGATTAATAAAAAAAACATTTATAAACTTTTTTAAACAAATTAGAAACTATAATATAACTATATATAATGTGATTTAATATAAAAAGGAAAACTCAGAAAATAATCTTGATATTAAGAAAAGAAATCATCTTCCTTTTAAAACATAATTTGGCAATATAAAATATAATTAGAAAAGAATAATGTGGTTTCATGAAAAGGGAAATTTTTAAAAAATAATATTGATATTAATAAATAAAAACAATTCCCTTTAAGCACACAATTTTAAACAACATAGAATATAATTCAAAATAATATAAATATTTTATTTATATCTATTGATTTACTAATATGATTGCATAAAATAATTAAATAGCATAAAACTGAAATATATATATATATATATATTAAAGTAATTTATAATTCGTATTATTGAGATTTTTTATTTATTACTTGCATAGTCTTTAGTTGACTATATATATACATATATATCTTACAACTACAACAAAAATAAAATATCTATTAAAATATAATTTTTTCTTATTTATAAGATTTCTCAAAAGAAAACATAACTAAAATTTGGTATTTATTTTGTCAGTTATTAAAAAGGAAAATAAAATATTTTTTACTGTAACCATATTTTAATCAAATAATTACATATATTACAAAGGTATACTTAAACATCTAAGATAAGAACTAACCTAATGTTTTAAATAAAAATAATATGATTTTAATTAATTAGATTAAAATTTATTTTACTTTAACTTGACTTTGAATTTAAATGAATATATGTTACTCAATGTACTCACAAAATAAACAATTGAACTAAATTCAATTTCTTATATCTAAAATAGCAACATATTATTTTTATAATAGTAATATTTTTATACATATAAATTATGGGATTACTATATACATATATTAATTATAAAAATAAATATTAACCAATTGTTACAATTTAATTCTTTTTAAAATTATATATATTAATATTCTTGTTACATTCAATTATTAATTTTGAATCAAACATTTTAGTTTATCTTTTCTATTTCATCCTCAAAGATAATATATATTAAGTTACACATAACACTACTAAAATATATATTTACCTATCTAAAACAATAAAAAAACTAAATGTCTCTTAAAGAGTTTGGTTGAGTATGGAGACAATTACCAGACATATTTATAAATCCATTTATAATATGATTCCGCCTCTGAAGTATGCAGGGAACTATAAGCTAGCAGGTCTACTCTGAAGATGGTTTGAAGTATATTCAAGATGACAAGAATTGATCTTGAGGGTTTCTTTTATTCTTTGACCAAATAGTTTTTTCAGATTTTTAGCTACTTTACATTTCCTTGTAACTTCCCATTCATTTATAGATTAATAAATATAAAATTTAATCAAAAAATAAACAACATAAATGCAAATAAAAAAATTGATTATTCTTTTATCTATTTAGAAAAAATATTATAGTCAAGTTTGAAGAAGTAGATGCTATCAAATATACCAAAATAATACCAAACCAACTATTCATTTTATAAATTCAATTTTTTATAAAATATTTATTTTATAAATTCTTATATCCGTACATAAGCACGGAAATCTCCTAGTAATATTAATATTCTATGTGGAATTTAATATATAAAAAAATAGGAAGAAAATATTAACTTGAGGACATATGCAAAATATATTTTAAAATTATTTTATGTTTCTCAAATAATATATTTTGTCATTTTCTCTTCGCTGTTTCCAATTTATATTAGTTTTTACCATGAGAAACTTTAATTTTAGCAATATGCAAAGGAAATTATCCATTTTACTTTGTAATAATAGTTTCATTTCAGTATTAATAAAATTAAGCTCCATATATATAACTCTTTTCATGGGGTTCAAAATGAGAAGTGATAACAAAATAAATAGCTGAGAACAATAAACCAAATGTTTTTAATTATGGGCTTACCCTAGGCCCATAGAGATCCGAACACTTACAAAACATCTCTGTTTATTATATCCAGATAGTTCGGAAAGACACACGTCGCTTCGTTCAGCACCCATGTGTCAAAGAATCGTAAGACGTGACAACACGTGTAATGAGACGGCCTTTAAACCCTTACTCGTGAAACAAGTCCTCATCCTCTCTCGGTCGTTCGTCGGTGGTATCACTTTCGTTCATCGTTTTGCCGAAGCACAAGAGATTGAATGAACATGGAAGGCGCAAATAGAACTCTACTGGTCGCGAGAAAGAAACCCAAGAGAAAAATAAGCAAAAGACTTGTCAGGAGTATCGCCACCTACCTCAAGTCCGATGCATACTTGTATGCTCCTCCGTTTTCCGATTTGTCACCCCTCCCGCCGAAGATACATACGCTTCCACCGTGTCACTCCGAGTCTTCCAAGGCTGAAGACTTACCTTGTGCAGGTAATGTAAGATGGTCCTTGAGTTATTATTGTAGATTGTATAATGTGATGTTGATATGGTAGGACAATAACTGTTGATGGGTATCATCAATATTATGAATCTTTTATATGTACAGACCGATGATCTCACTTGGTAATTAGCCTAAAAATGTCAGAATTTTGTAACTAGGCAGAGAGAGTATAAAAACAACCACCGTAGTGTTAGTCTATAGATAGGAGGTATATATAAAATTCTGCATTGGCTCTTAGATAGATTAGACTGTGGAGCAGACCGAAAATCACGAACTTGGCTACGATGGAAGATAGCAGGAATCCCAGGTCAGACATTGCAGAGCATACATTGCATAACGGAAGGATCAGCTCTTCTAAACGATCACTTGTCATCTTAGACGGACAACGAACTGAAGTAAGCCGTTAAACTGGTCTTTCACCACCCTTTTCCTCTCTTACAGGTATGTTGTTCGATTACCCCAGTCATGTTATGTTAATGGAACTTTATACATATATAGGACTACTGCTTAGTAACACTCATAGTCTAATCATTCCCCAGTGAGACTTCTAGTGAAATATTTTATGTTCTGAAGACATATAAGCTTAGACTAGGATAAGACCTATGTAATTTCTCCAAATTTTGTTCCGCATCTAACTAGATAAAGCTGCTTGTCAAAAATTCTGTCAAGGCTAATGAGAGTAGCACTAAATTTTTTTTTCGTTGTTTATATGACAGAAGAAAAGACCGAAGCCAGATCCAAGGAGAGTTCCAATCGAGTGAATGTGTAAACATAATAATCAATGTAAGCATTGTAAAATCCAAATTTAATTAATTAGATGCAATATCACAACAGTTCTGAGGAGAGGAAAAGAAGAAGAATGGTTTTATTGTGTGATTTAGACCGGTTTTTTTTTTTTTTTTGTTTTTTCCTTTAAATTTTCTTTTATTTATAAACTAAATCCAACCTTACAAAACTAGTCCAACAGGACAAAGAAGCTAAACACAAACTAAAAATGAGTAAACCACGATGAGAGAAGCGATATTGGAGGAGCACGACCTGTAGCACGACGAGTAATAATATCCAACTTGGCTCTAATCTGGAGGGAGATGTCTGCAACCAGAGCAGAAGCTGGGCGAGTGTTATCAGAATGTATTCTTGTGTTCCTCTCTTTCCAAATGAAGTAAAGGGAAGCTTGGAACGCAAGCTTGATGATTAAGGCCATATTAGCACAAGGCGATGGCCGTTTGACCCAACGAAGCGCAGCTTCAAAGGATGGAGGAGGAGTTAAATGACATCGAGAGTAGAAGTAAGACCAGACCTGAGAGCTGTAGTTACAATCGAAGAACAGGTGCTGGTGAGACTATGTATCTTGATTGCACAGGACACACATATTTGGAACTTGAAGGCCCCATGAGAGCATTCTGTCTCGAGTTGGTAATCTGTTCCGAGCCGAAACCCAAGTAAGGAAAGCATGCTTAGGTATCCTACCTTTGAACCAGACCGCCTCATACCAATCCACCTCTGGTGCCTGATTATACAGATGATTCCACGTTCTAGAGGTGGAGAAGGTTTCAGTAGGTACCCCGTCTCCTAACCTCCATAAATATTTATCATCTTGATCAGAGTTTATGATAGGTTGGGAAGGAGGGAGACACTGCTTGAGCATCAATAGAACAGGATTCCTACTCCTTGAGCGCGCAGTTCTCCAATCCCCATGAGAAAAAGCGTCTCCAACCATTGTGTATTGACTGATTCCTGAGATCCTGGGACCACTCTCACCAACTATATCTATAAGAGGACCCAACAAAGTCCAATTATCCTCCCAGAAGCTTGCTGTAGTACCCGACCCTACATCACAAACCACAAATTGCCTCGCATCCACTCTGAGAGAGCACAAAGCTTTTCAAACCCAACTGTCACTCTGAGCAGGAACAAGAGACCAGAAGTTTTGATTACCTATAAGGTGTATCCTTACCCACGAGCGGTTTTTGTTGATAAGCTTTTTAGGAAGTGATCTATGAATGAGGATGACAAAGATGTGTTCTGTCTGAACATATTGCCATGTTTTGTTTTGTTTTTTTTTCTGACTAAAACATATTGCCATGTTGCCCTGTCTTTTCATGAGTCGTTGTATGTCAAGGAAACTGGAAGTTTGATTTTGGAACAGATGATTTTAAATATATATATATATATAACTAATCAGAGTAGTGCATTTTTTTTAATTCAAGAAACTTTAAACCGAAACCATAATTTTTTTGGAGCACAGCAAAAAAATCGATTGTTAGATCTCATTTTTGCAACTGAACCTGGTACATCTATCTTTAGGCCATCTCTAATCCAATCCTAAAAGTACCCAATTCTAAAATGCTATGATTTTACACTATATTTCTTCAATCCAACACTAAAAATTACACTTGGTACAAACTATAATTTTGAACAAAATGCAAATTTTATTGCTGGGTTGGAGAGATTTAATGTGAAAATCAGGATAAATTAATTAGGGTAAATTATATTAAAATGGTGTTTTGGGTTTGAGTTGGAAAATAACATTTTCTTTTGTATTGAAATCACACTAAATAATGTGATTTTGATACTAAAATAGTGTTATTTACTGGAAATACTTTTAAGCGAAGGTTTACCAACATATTTACGAGGTCCAGCTTACAATTGATATTGATCTACCAAACACACATCAAGTGGAAACTAACATTTTTGAAGATAGAATATAGCTTTCTATTCTTAGATTCTGTTACAAAAAAAAATTCTTAGATTTTGAATGGAAAAAACGGATGTAGCAGTACAAGTGTGGTGGTACAAATGTGGTTCAAGCGGATCTAACGGTTTAAAATATATGTTTGAGTGGTGAAAGTGAATAAAACGGTCCAAAATACTGTAAAAAAATAAAAATAAAAATGTTATATTATTTATTATTTTCATAGTTAAAAGTATTTTTAATAATTTATAAATGTAATAAAATTAAATTTTTATTCACATTATAATATTTGTATAAGTGTTATTTATAAAATTTTATTAAATTAATTTTTTTTTTTTGTTTCTTGTCATAAAAACATTCATTTAGTATGTAGTCATGTTATTTAGTTTTAAATACATTATAAAATATCGATTTATTATAAATTAAAATAATATAATATATAAAGACACTTGTACTACTCCAAATTTAATATAATATATAAAGACACTTGTACTACTCCAAATTTAAAAGTGTTTATTAGTGGTTCTTACTAAATACATAAAAATAGTTTATACTATTATTTGTCTTATGTAAATACTAAAACCATCTCTAATAGTTCACTTTATTTTTTTTAATAGAATAACTGTATAATATAGTTGGATTATATTCTAATAATAATCTGTTTTAGAGTAAAAAGTAAAGTGATAAACAAAAATATTATAGCATATTGCAAAAATTGAATTACTATATATATATATATATATATTTTAAATACTAAATAAATTATAAAATATTTTTGTTTTTCAAATAGTAATAAAAAGTAGATAATGGATATATGTTAGTTTAAATAAAAAACTATTTAACATTAACAAATCATGATATTTCAAATAGATTTTTTTAAAAAGTTTGGACTGTCTATTATACTTCATTTGTCTTGTAAAAACAGCCTCCATTTATTTTGGCTAAAAGACAAAAAAAGTTTTGATACACTAATGTATTTTTTCATAAAATTGACATGTTTAAATAATTTTGCTGAATGAGATTAAGAAGTGGATGATCTACTAGAGGTTTATGACACACCATTTATTTCATCTTCCATTCATTGCTTTAAAGCATTAACAACCATATATAATGAGTGAGTTTCTCAAAAATATTATTTTAATTAATTTTATATTTTATATTTTGTTAATAATAAATGAACCATTCACTTACAAGTCTAACATACATGTTCAAATATGTGCTCTCAAAACCAAATGAGCTGCTTTTGGCAGAGAAGTGACCCTCTCACTTACTTTTTAATTAGTTATCATTACTTTTATTCTAAGAATATGTTTGAGAACATACTGATGCTGATGCTCTTATCTTCTAAAGAGTTGAATCTAAAACAGTAGGATCCAGAAGTGATTTTGTGAAAATGGTGAAAAGGACCGAAGCTGGAGAAGAGGAAAGGGTTACAAGTAATAATCGTGTGCACGTGTGATTCATTCAATTTCAGTGTCCCACATCGCAGACCCACCCTTCCCATCTGTCAACTCCACACACGCATGCAAGAAGGCTTTGTACTACTTTTATATTATGGGTTCGAATGGAAGGGTAGAACAAAGTCAGTTCTTCCGCACAAACAGTTCTTCCACATTTAAATCACCATTCACGTTTTTTCTGTTTTAAAATACAGTTAGCGGAAAATCTGCATACAGTTTAATATTTTTCATCTTTTTATGGAAAAAGCGAGAGATCTAACATTTGATGGTGTTTGCGGGAGATCTGCAAATATTCAATTTTAAAATATTTTATTTGTTTTAATAAATACAATACTTTCATTATATTTTACTCACAACTTTATTAATACTAAAACTATCATTGATTATGTATTTATCTTCTATTTTCGTTATATAATTTTACATTTATTTAAATTATTATATTTACATAATGTGTGTTTAATTATATGTATTATGCAAATATAGTAATATAATTTAAATATATATACTAGTGAAAGATAATATATATATATATATATATATATATATATATCATTAATTTTAATATTTTCATAGTTGTAGTAACATGGATTTGGTGGAAGATTTATTTTGTTTATGTACTTTTTATATTATGTGTTTTGATATATTTTATTATAGTTTTTATTATTCAAACTTTTAATTTATTTTATTTGAACTATTTTTATCAATAAAAATTATAATAATTGTTTGATCTGCCAGCATGATCCATTTGATTTGCATCTCTCCTGCACGATTCGCTTGATCTGCACTTGTCCAGCTTGATCTGCATGATCTGCTTGTACTGCTTTTACTATTCAAAACCTATGTATGCGTTGCGTGTATGCATTACATTATTCATTACTGCAATCAAAATCAGAGTAACATCAGATCTGTCAATGTTACAAAGTCCCAGTCTAGCTAGTTTTGAAATTATGCAAAGCTAGTAGGCAGAGTAATCTGAATAGATAGGAAATATATCTATCTATTATAGCATCTCCGACTCATTATTATTTTCACCTCTATAACAATATCTAGAAGTAAAATTGCTCCAACTCACCTCTATTTCTTCCTCTATCATGGAGATCTCTATTTTCCTCTATTTATGGAAGAAGAAATAACATTAATCTATTTTTACTCTATAAAATAAGGATTTCTATTTAAAAGAAACACATTGGAGTATATCTCACATCTATTATATAGTTTCTCTATTTTAGAAGTGGAAATAGCAAAATACACTGGAGATAATCTTAGACGATTTCCAACTCATCTCTATAATAGCAATCTCTATTTGTAAACTAAAAAAATAGAAGAATGTTATTTCTTCCTCTACAAATAGATGAAAAAGAGATCTATATTTAAATGCTATTATAGAAGTGAAAATAGCATTCATTTATTTATAGAGACAAATATAGCATTCCTCTATTATAGAGAAACACATTGGAGCAAAAACCTCATCTCTATTTTTTCCTATATTTTATAGAGATCTCTATTATAGAGATAGGGGTGGGCACTTTAACCGATACCCGAAGTGGCATCCGAACCCGACCCAAAAAACCCGAACCAAAATCTGAACCGAAGTAGTAAAATATCCGAATGGATACTAAATTAGGAGAGATTGGATATCCGAACCCGAACGGGTAATACCCGAACCCGAATTGATATCCGAAAATAACCAAACATATGTATATTTACCCTTATTTTTCTAGTTTACACCTCTCATTTTATTTAAAATATTTATATTGATGTTACACATACTTTAATGTCATATAGTATATATATAATTATGAAGAAAATAATTTGATATTCATTTAAAATGCATGTCAAACTTTTTATTTCATGTATTAACAAAAGTTACATCCAAAGTTTAAATATAATAGCCAAATTAATATTTTTTTTTGAAATTTTATCTCCATATCTATTAATCATTCAATCTATAAAAAATAAAAAAATCAGTTAACTGAAATCTATATTTTTAAATATAAGAAACTTAAAAAATTGAAAATTTTATTTTTATTTCTTCTAAAATCTAAATATCCGAACCCGATCCAAAATATCCGAACCCGAACTAAAAATACCCGAACCCGACCCGAAGTACAAAAATACCCGAACGGGTTCTATATCCCTATACCGAAATACCCGAAAATCCGAAATATCCGATCCGAACCCGAACGGGTACCCGAACGCCGACCCCTATATAGAGATGAGTTGGAGATGCTCTTAGTACACTAACGGATCTTAAAGCATGGACTCATATCCGCATTAAATGAATAGAATAATAATGTGAATTAGTTTTGCGTATCAGAAAGATCGAACCTAAAACATATTAGTATTCTAGATCTGTCCACTGCCACTTGACCACAAACCCGTTATATTCCCCTATTATATTACACAATACAGGAATATGCCATGGTTAGGGGTCGAGCCTGAGCTGGCTTCGACTACAAGCTAGTCAAGCGTGTACTTGGAGTGATTTAACAATTTTTTTTATCAAAAGGAGAAATTTAACAATTTAAGGGTCAAAATTTTGACAAAAATACTTGTGATTCTACTGGTTGTTCTTTTTTTTCCTACTGGTTGTTGCATTACTTGACATGTTCGAAGGTCACCGATTCAATTTTATATGAACGGATTTTGAACTTTTTTCAAAAACTAATAAATAACCGACCAAAAACATTTTCTGTTTGGAGGCCCAAGAAAGTTAAGACCGGCTGTGGATCGATTCAGAATTTTTCGAGAGTTCTAAAATAATTTAGTGAAGAACTTAATACAAATTTCTTTTGATAATTTGGAAGCTTTATGTTTATAGATTTTTTTACTCACTAGGACATTTTTTGTCTTATGAATTACTCAGTAAGATACTTCATACTTGCCACACACATTATGGTTGTTGAAAGTCCTTCATGTCCTTATTTCTTACTAGACCACACTAACCTAGCCAAAGACAAATAACCATAGTTCTCTTTTTTTAATTAAAATTCATTTTCTGTCTCAAAACAAAACACGCCATTTCATAGATCCAGTTTCACTTTCCCAATTTCAAAACCTTATTTTTGTTTGCTAAGTTGTGATTTGACTCCCTTTCGATTCACGCCGGTGTTTGGCCACACGCCGGTAGCCTATTCTCCCTTCTCCTCCTCATCGTGGAATGTCGCCGGTGAGCCAGGCCATGGATTCCGAGCTCAAAAGTGTCGTGGATGTTGTGGAGGTGAAGAAGGAACTCGATCTCGTGCCTTCAAGTCTGCAACTTTTCACGTCTTGACATATGTACTCCCTTGAATGTGAAGCCACAGTGACTGAACAGATCAAGTAAGCTTCTTTTCAAATTTTCTCTGTTGTATGTCTTATGTAAGAAGCTTTATTATTTGATAAAGTTTGTGTTTTTCTGGGTTTGTTCCTCTGTTTCTTGTTCACCACAGCCACCATCTCAATGTTCTCCATCCTCAAGTCCACCTCCATCGTATCCACCACCACCTTTGTATCATGTCTTATGTAAGAAGCTTTATTATTTGATAAAGTTTGTGTTTTTCCCTTGATTACTCTGTTGATAAAGTTCTTTTCTTTTCTCTGTTGAGCAAGTTTGTTTTATTTATTTTCTTGAAGTTTTGTGGATGATGTGGTGTTTGCTGACTTTGATGTATATGGCTGTTGTATTAGCTTCTTGTTGCGTATATGGAGGTGATCCTTACCAGTTTCATGAGTAAAAGACGAAACCTTGTTGAGACATCGTAATTGGAACATCTGGTGGCATCAAGGTATGTCTTAAACCAAATAATTCGTTTTTTTTGTTTGTTTATGGACTCTCTTGACATTGTATTGTTATTCATTGTAGGATCATACTGAAAGACGAAACCTTGACTTGACTAATCTATAATTTCATGTTGTGGATGTTTTTTTTTAACATGAATTCATGTTTCTTCTCTTGTCCAAATAAGTCATTGTCCACAATAGTTTCTTGATGTTCTATCAGTTATCCACATCCACAAATGGCAACAGTGAACTTTCGTCCACATCCACAAATAACAACTATTTTCAGTATCCAACAAACATGTATACACATATGTATATCAGAGAGACTGTTTCAATACGGTAACTCATAGACATATTGTCTTTTGTCAAGGTTCAAATACTCAAAAAACGATCTTAGTTAATTTAGTTAATATGAAACCACATTTCTCAAATCAACACTAAGTCATGTTCAATTTTTGTATACATTTACGGTGTCCATGTCCACAATTTTTTCATATTCAAATTACAAAAATATACCAAAATAGATCTTAAAATGTAGAGAACAAAAAGACATAATTTATGATAACAAATTTATTTATTTATATATTTTAAATATGTTAAAATAATCACATAAAGAAATAGAAGAGATTGATAAAAAATATATTGTTATAATCACTAATTCAAGTCAACAATCGACTAACTCAAGAGGAGGGGTACGCGGGTAATAACAAAGGGGGTGAAATGGTGAGAAGTGTGCCTCATGTAGAAAGTGACTTATCATGTCAAAAAAAAGAAAATTGTGTCCCTTGGAGTAAGTCACTCATGTTTATATATCATTTCTTAAAATTTTGTAGGTCGTACAATATTTCACTTTTACATGTGCACATGAACGATCATGCACATGGTCCCAAGAAAACGGAGATTATTGTATTATGGGGGTTAGAGATATAGACGTGGACATAGCACACGTGTATGTACGCTCGCAAGATCGTAATCTCATATTATTATTATGAATGTGAGTGAGAAAGAGAGCGTGGAAACAACTCAGCCAAGAAAAAGACGTAATATGTCTTTTTATATGTAAAAGAGACATGCATGCATGGGCTTCACTTCACCCACCCTCTTCTCCTTTACAAACACGGCCGTATACGGCAGTTTTTGAATATGGTCATTATTAATAGAGTTATTAAGATCTAGGAAACTTTAAAACTAGCTAGATTTTGAAGAGCGGGATTTATTCCTTAAAAAAAAAATTATAAGAGATAAAGATATATGTATAAACGCACCTGGTTCAAGTATCTATTAACCCAATCGTTCCAGTTTGCTTAAGTTTTAAACCAAACTAAAATACCAAAATGATTTTAATTAGATTAATTATGTATACTAATAATATTAAATTTAATATATGCAAGCATTTAACCTAAATAACTAAATATAATTTATATATTTTACTTTAAATAAATAGAATAAACGCAACTAAACGGCAAAACCGAAATGATTTTATTTAGATTAATTATGTATACTAAATATTAAATTTAATATATTTAAGCATTTAACTTAAAACCTAAATATAATTTACACATAAAATTATCTATGATATTTATATTAGATTTGAAGATAATAACATAAGATTATTGGATTACATCTTCTACGATTTAATTGTGATGTTTAACTTTATATTTAAATATTAAAATAATGATTTCGTATCAAATGATTATTTGCTTATGTTTTTATAAATTATATTTTTGTAATTGAACTATAAAAAAATCAATTCAAATGAATTGACTCGAATGAACTGAACAAACACAAACAATATATTATTGTTTATAATTATATGCATAATTATTTGAAAAATTAAAATTAAAAATTAAAATTAAATATATTAATTATTTTGTGTATTTTCAGATAAAATATGATAGTTTGTATAGAAATACTCAAAAAATCGTGTCTAATGAGTAATTTTAGTTATTTTTGGTACATTTGGGTAGTTTGGATACAAAATATCCGAACCGAATTGGGTAATATAGTTACTTTGAGTATGAACCAGTTTCAGATATATTAGTTATTCGGTTATTTTAAGGTTCTTTTACATCAAACCGAACCTACTAGAATCTGGGAGGATTCGACTCGAATCCGACTCAGAATTTTGTAATACCCGAACGAGACTTAATTTTCAAATCCGAGAAACCTGATATCTGAAAGAACCGACGGATATCTGAATATTCATACCTATTAAAAAAAAAACAAAATCAATAATCTCATTCCGTGCGAGGCACGGATTATTACCTAATTATATATATTGAACGAACCATATTTGAGCATACAATTAAATTCGTTTTGTCTCTTGTAGGTTCATCCAAATTAGTTAGAGAAATAGTAGGTTCATCGAAATTAATCGCTAAAATCAACTATATATTCAAAAGATTCGTTTGCAAGCATTTACATTTTTGGTAAACAAAATCTAAAATGAAATTATGCTATAAAATAATAGAAAATAGTTAGAAAAATATAAGGTAAGGTCAAATATAATAATTAGCTAATGAAACGGTCCAACAGCCTTGTATAAATAGATTTTTTCAGAATATTTCCCTTTTAATAATATAAATTTGGGTAAATTAGACCAACACTAAATGAATGCATAGAGAAAATAACTTTACTTCACATTTCTACAGTGGCATTTACTTTAGATTATATTTAAGGTTTTTTGAAACGGGACTTTTAAAATGCATAAGGCAAATTATCTGCAGTGGACTAAGTTTAGTTGAGTAGACCCTAGAGCGGACGAATTATCTGCAGTTCTACCACGTATAAAACATCCAAACACAAGCCTTAAAGTTAATGACCAAATGGTCCACGCATTTGCTCGCAATAGTACAAAACTTAGGTTATAACAATTTACACATGTATCCATATATCTAAAACCCATTCAACAACGCATGATTAAACAATGGCTTAGATGTCTACATAAAGGCCTGGCATACTTAGATGTAATTAACATGATAAGATCGATACTGGACTTAAGCGTAGCTCTTTTATTTCTTAATAAATGTGATTAAGCCACTTTCAGATTAATTGCTGACTACATATTCCGAATGATCCATGAAGATTAGTGCAGCCACTTGTTGCAAAACTGTTCACATTCGGATGTTTTATGGTCCCTCTCAATTTCATTTATAATCATAAATATAAATAGCTTTCGGACAATGAAGAAAGAAGTCGAGTTTTGATTGGTTATGGGGATAAACCATTTAATTGCAATACTTTACAACGTTATCCGCTAGTCACTACTGACTACTACAGTCTCTACTATGCATACAATACTATTTGAAGAGAAATCTACCCATCAAACATAGTTTGTCGTTGAAATAATAATCAATAATGTGAGAATTTTATAGTCTATTAGAATTATTTGTTGGTTGGCCTGTGGAGGCAAAGCTTATAACGTGGATCGACTCATAGTCTTCCGAATTTGCTATCCACTTATGGATGTGTTTTGGTCAATACGGTTGCCTTGTTTGTCGTATATGTATGACCAATTAATTACCCATTAATTATTTCGTGTATTATTTGATCAGCCGAGCAACAACAATTTATACAATCAGCATTCACATGTTTCCAAGACACAACTTCATGTAGCTACCATCACCATTGTCTATATATAATAAAACTTCAATTCACATGCATATTTATATAGTTTTTGAGAAAATATTCTAGAATATACTATATAGATATGATCAGCCAGTGCCCTAGGTAATTTTATCTGCGTATACCATGGTGCGTTTAATTCCATCAATTTTGGTTATATCATCCGGGCTACGAATATAAATGTATAACTAATGTCTCACACGTGTACATACGAGGACTGATCGTATATCAAGCGTGAGAGAGTTGATCATGTCTTTTTTCGTTGAGAAAAAAGAAAAAAAAACATCAAATTTATCTATAAAAGCACATCGTCTCATGTTCTTTTAATCCACAGATAATTTCTCTAGCTCTCTCTCTAGTTTTGTTGGGATACAGTATACGTACGAAGACGACCGTTCGTGTGCAAAAAGATGAGGTGTAGAGCACTTCACGTTGGCAGAAGAAAGAGAGTAACGGTTAATGTGAGCTCGAGGAAGCTCATGAGCCGTCTCCGTCGGATGGTTGCTCCAGAAACGAGTTTTTCCGATGAATTTGACGGTGACACACTTTATCGTCTCACGGCTGATCACATTTTGCTTCTCCAAGCAAGAGTCCAACTTCTTCGTCGTATTTCTTCTCTATATGGTCTCTAGATCGAAGATCCATGGCCACCCACACACACACACGTGTGGCTAAAATAACCGAAGCACGGTATAATTGTGGAATAAACGTTTATGTTCTCTATTTATTTCTTCAATTAAACATATTGGTAAGTCATATATTAAGATGACGAAGCAGTAATTTAATGTAATGATGATGTGCATTTATGTTTGTGTTTATTTTATTGTGATTGGTCTTTTTAATTACATGCATGCAGCTTCAACAAAATCTTATATAACCCCGCTACACAATTCTTATTTTATATTAATTCGCATTTGGTGCATATCCAGATTTGATTAAACGTCCGACTAATTAAAAGATGAGCATTTGGTAAATCGTTTCCTACAAATCCTACACAGGTAAAGCACTCGAACAGAAAGCCAAGTCTTTTACACATGAAGTTTGCGACACAACTTCTTTCTCTTTATAGTTACTAATACATAGTTAATTATGAGGGTTGGTTTTTACCAAAAAAAAAAAATTATGAGGGTTGGTGGTTTTTTTTTTTTTTTGTCAACTTTAGTCACTTTGGACCTTTAATCCTCAAACTGAGGTAAGGAGGGGTCGAACCCCTCACGCCAGGGCCCGAAGACAGAGCTCAATAACCACTTGGCTACGAACGACCCGGGAAGGTTGGTGGTCATAATCGACTTGACTGACGGGTAATCTGTGTATGACACATATGGATGTATATGAGGTCCAATGGGTGAATCATATTCCATGTTTCTCTCAATCATATTAGATGTTATCTATATTATTATATATTTTTGATAAAACAATTTTGAAGGCATTTACCAACCAGTCTATAACAATAATAGCTAATTATAGGACAAGACATGTCCCTAATTATATATACTCAAATAAATAAGACTGCAACACTACTCCATACCACGGGCTTCATTTAATTTAAGACATGACTAGATTCTAATCCGCGCTGGGCAGCGTGGATATTGTTTTATCTATTTTAAATCAATTATTAGTAGTATATGATAAATTTGTATTGTATTTTTATGATTATGGATGGATAAATAATAAGTTAATAAACATATATTGAATTGTGACGTTGTTACATAATATTGTTTGTATGGTGTTTTTTCCAGTGTCCATAGATTTTTAATGTTGTAAATAGTGTTATTTTCCGTATAATGTTAGATGTTTTGTTTCTAATATTTGATAATAAAAATGTGATTGTTAATTTATTTTCTTATAAATATATTTATATCTTATTAAATATATATTATCAACATATTCCATTCAAATATTTTATGGATATATTTTAAGATAATAAGTTTGAGGGGGAAAATTAAGATATAGTTTCATATGTTTTTTAAATTAAAATCTTGCATATATTTTAAGATTAATATGGATAACCCACTAATAATTTTTGAATTATTATTTCCATTTAATAATTGTGGTTGGAAATTCTAACAACCATATTCTGTTGAAGTTGTATCAAACGCTAATATATGATAGATTATGAATGTAGATGGATTACTAGGTATTAGGGAGTTGCGAAAATAAAGAGGATATTCTTTTTGGAAAAGAAAATAAACTTTCAAATATATAGGAGATTTCGTCTATTTAATTATTGTGATTTATTAAAAAATTGCGCAAATTGTTATTGATTAACTGGTGTGCAAGTCAAGTTAGTATAGATTTGATTTTGGAAAATAAAATTAACTTTCAAATATATATATGAGATCTCGTCTATCTAATTATGGTGATTTTAAATTATATTTGCGCAAATTATAGTGATAATATCTTTTTAAAATTTCTTGTATTTAAAAATGATATATCAAAAACAATTGTTTTAATATTATTTAAACAAATGTAACATGTTGTTTCTAACTTCTACTCTATTTTAAAAAAAGAAATTTAGAAATCAATATAAAATTTTGTGCCCAATTGATATTATATGATCGGAGTTTATAAAATAACATATTATGTTCATAATGGCAGGTAGGGGTGGGACGTACCGGGTATCCGAGGTATATCAGGATACTCGGATCAGTAAAATTGATATCACAATCCGGATTCGAGCCTTCCGGATATCCGAGGTTCGGATATTCAGACTAAAATCCGAATACATGCGGATACCCGGATCCGACTTAAAAAAAAATTAAAAATTAAAAATTAGCTAATTAACCATTATTTAGTCTATTTAAAATTATTAAAAATAAATAAAATTGAAAAATTATTGAAATTTAATAAATTAAAAAATTTAGTTATTTTATATATAAACTATATATGATATACATATATATATAATTATATTTTAAATATTTTAAATATATAATAGGTCCGGATCTGGATTTCTGGACCTAAAATTTCACTACCCTGATTCGGATCTGGATCCACCGGATCTGTAGAAGCACTACCCGAACCTGGATACGAGCTCTCTGGATATCCGTTTTTCAGACTGGATCAGAGCGGATACCCGATCGAGTCGCGGATTCGGATTTTAATTCTGAGGCCTAATGACAGGTATTTACAAAACTGAGGTTTATAGAAAGAAAGAAGAAGAACCAAACTTATATAGTTTCTGTGTGTTCGATACAATGAAATAAAATTATTGTATAAGTGTATGTATACAATTGGTCTATTTCAATTGTAATAGACCTTAATTCAATATATTTTGTGACGTTTTGGTTTAATTAGAGTAGGTCTCATTTCATTGGTTTAATATAAGTGAACCGATATAAATTGAAATGTAGTGTCTATAATATTTATTTGATATGGCCCATAAAATATGTAATACACTAATAAAAATGAAATAGTCCAAAACTTAAATGAAAACATTTATGGTAGATAAAAATTAGGACTCTGTATTAATAGATTAGATATTTTGTTTTTATGAAGCATATATATATGGGGTTAATTGTAGAATAACCAAAAAAACAAAATTAGTTTTTTTTAGAGAAAGGGTACAGAGAGACATGAAGAAAAAATAGGACAGAGAATGAGATTTTGGTTAGTTTGTTGGTTTTATTTTTTTGGATCACTAAATGCAATTTCTGTATATACAGTAAAATCTTTGTAAATTAATATTCGATAAGTTAATAATTTCTATAAATTAATAATTTTTTTTGGTTTCCAAGTTGGGTTGGTTCAAAATATGACACAAATCGTTAAAACAATAAATTAATATTTTTTAAGAAAATTCTATGTAAATATATGGTCCCATTAAAATCATAAATTAATAATACATCTATATATATATTTCATATAAATACAAACTAAATATTATATTGTTGGTTTTATATTCACAACGAAAAACCTTTATTTTTTCTTAACATTTCAATATACTTTGATAATTTTTAGTAAAATTATATCGAAAAACTATATATAAGTTATATGAAACATAAAATATAAACCAATTAATATAATAAAATAATACGAAAGCTAAAATTTTAAAATCTTATAATCGTATATACAGTAAAATCAAATATATATATTTATTTTATAAATAAAAAATAGAAAAATAGAAAAATATCTTTAAAAAGAAACTTTATGTAAATTAATATTTCTATAAATTAATAAAATTTCAAAGTTTCAATATTATTAATTTATAAAGGTTCTACCATATTAGAGAGACTCTGGTAATTAATCATTTGTGCTGCATGAGTGTCATATCCTAATTGTAAGCGTGTGGTTCGAAGTCTTCCCCTTACTATTATAAAAAGAATAAGCATGTTAATAGTAAATACAACTATTTAAAATGAAAATAATACATTACAAAATGACCAAAATGTTGCTTTTTATTTGTGTTTAAAGTCAAAAACGAATTAATGATTAGCTTTCCTCCACATGCGATAGGTGGTGTTATACTGAGAGGGGAAAACATTTTGCTAATATATAAAAGGTGGAAAGGAATAAATAAGAGCACCTCTGACTAGGCCTAGAATTAAAATCTCGATCCGCGATTCGATTCGGTATTCAGTCCGATCCAGTCCAAAAAAACGGGTATCTGGGGAGCCCTGATCCGGATCCGGGTAATGTTTTTATAGATCCGTCGGATTCGGATACGGATCCGGATCCAGATAATGAAATTTTAGGTCCAGATACCCGGATCCAGATCTATTATATATTAAAAACATTTTAAATATAATTATATTTATATATGTACATCATATATAGTTTATATATAAAATAACGAAAATTTTAATTTTATTAAATTTTAATAACTTTTCAATTTTATTTTTTTTTAAATAGACTAAATAAATGGTTAATTAGTTAATTTTTAATTTTTTTAAAAAAAATTATTTTTAAAATGTTCGGATCCGGGTATATGCGGGTATTCGAATTTTAGTCCGGATATCCGAACCTCGGATATCCGAAAGGCACGAATCCGGATCCGAATAATAACTTTAAAGATCCGGCGGATCCGGATATCCTAATATACCCCAGATACCCGATCCGTCCCACCCATACCTCCGACTACTAAAATTAATTAGAATTCTGTACAATATAAAATTAATAATTTATTTAGTTTCCATCCAAAAAACAAGAGAGATAAAGAGAGAGAATTTTCTTTCTCTCTCCCGCAAACCCTTGTAACCTTAGCATCGTCAACATCTGACCTTTGCTCTGGTGGAGGAGATCGACAGCAAACTTGTTGTACTATTTTTCTTCGCCATCCCATATTTTCTTTCTTCTTCTCTTTTGCCTCTCTTTTGCATTCTTTTTCACTCCTCTGAATTTCTCTAACTTTCCGATGACTTAACAATAGAAAGGCTGGCGTTCGTCAAACCACTGGAGGAGAAACGAGGTGTAGCAAGCTGAAATGATTGGTAGAGTCAGTAGGAGATCTCTCGCAACATACAATCCTTTTTTAGATCTGGGTCATATTTAGGGGTTCATGCTTTGTCGGAACTGGAGAGTGTCGCCTCGCGTGGAGCCTTCTTTACCATCTTCCAGACCTTTTGTCGTCGATTTGCTATCTTCTGGTCTGTGTGAGTTCCTCTTCTCCGTTTCCCGCAGATACACAGTGTAAAGGTCATTGTGGATGTTTACTCTGTCGCTAGATCTGTCTCTTTGCACAGCAGTGCGTTGGATGCTTTCGGTTCGGTGAGCTCCTCCTCTTTGCAGATAGAGAAGATATCTCAGGATGTCCCATAGTTAAGCCGTCGTGGCGTCTGGAGTCTCTCACTTTCGTCTTAGCTCTGGCCTGTTTCGAGAACTCTGCCTCTCCCTGTCCTAAAACCATTTGATTGTTTATGGCTGCCTAAAGATGTTAGCTGCCTTTTTCTGAGTCTCGTGGAGCCTTCTGACTTGGTCTGTGGCCGGTTTCTGCTGTTTCCTTACCGCCTGCTTCCACACTGAAGCTCAAGAGTCTCTCAAGGTATGCTGTTGGTGAGTGACGTTGTTGATTATAATTATAGACAGAATTTAAAAAATAATTATTTGCAATGCATCACATAATAAAATCCACACAATACAATTATTTACCACATATTTATTCATATAATATGAAATTTATGTTACTGTAAAATAGTATGGAATTTATGTTAGTGTTGATAAACGTATAGTATACAAGATTAGTAAATTGGAACATTGTATACAAATGAAAATACAAATAAATTAAAGAATAATATATAATATATTACACTGTGTTCAGCAAATGTGTGGATAAAGATAGAAAACTCCTGCAATAATTGTTGTATTACATTTACTTCTCACAGTTAAACCGGAGTGTTCAATTTTATATCACCAAAATAGTGTAATACATCAAATCCATCTCAACCCCTAAATATTCAACCCTATTCAATCCCACCCCTAACCCTTAAATACTAAACCCTAAACCCTATTTACGAAATCCTAAACCCAAATATAAATCTTAGAAATTTATGTGAAATTTACACTATGGATGTGGTTGGTTAACTAAAATTTAAAATGGAATTTGTCAATGTTTATACATAAACCAATATACATAAACCAATATTCATATTAATGCTACACAACAGATAATGCATTCTTATATATTGTAGTATAGCATTTCTATTATACGTTCGTCAAATAGAATAGAAAAATAAATAAGTAGTACACTGCAATAATTAGGCAAAGAAATGTACGGGATCCAATCTATAATACTCACACAAATCAAGTTTCGTACATTTTTTGAATATTCCTAAATTTTTATTACAAATTTGAGAACTCTTAAATTTTAAGAGCACAACAAACTGATCTATTTCATAGATATAGTATATAAATATGTGATTTGATCAAAAAAAAATGTGGATAAAAGTAGACTATATTTTAAATAGTACAGTAACCTTACAAAAATATGTAAGTATTTCCTTCCTCGACCGCGATTGATCAATCATATTCCCCTTGACTTTGTTGTCCTCCTCGATTTCATCATCTTCTTCGTCTTCGTCAATATTGCTTCTTCATCCACTTCTTCATTTTCTTCATCCTTTGGAAAATATCTTCTCCTCCGCAAAGAAAGGCGGGAATAGGGACGGTGGGAAATGCAGTGATATAATTTGAGAAGAAGACAATTCACTTTCTACAAAATTACCAAGACAGAGTAAATATGAGACGATGTGTGATTTTTGAGAGGCCACAATTTATGTTTCATTGTTATTATTATTAATTTTATTTTGTTTTTCCCTGCAGGCTTTACTGGTTGTGTATGAGAATAATATAAAAATATTAAATTGAAGAAAAAAGTTGTATAGGTGATTTATGGCTTTTGGTTAGACCTTGAATTATAATTAGTTTGAAGGGTATACAATGCAATTTCCCTATATATATTATATCCTAGCTTTTTGTTTGATATGGTTATTTGATGAATTTTAGTTTTCTAATGGTTATAGGATCAAATTTCCAACATCTATTAACATTCCCTATAAGGCTGGGTATTTTTCCGGTAATTTTGTTTCCATATGATATGAAAATTCTGATATCAGTAAGTCTTTAAATCAAAGCAAATATTTAAAACCAATATACATTAAAACAAAATAAATCAAAAACTAAAAAATTTGGATTCAGATATCTGTTCTGTTCTGATTTTTATATAAATAGATATATATCTATAATTAAATATAGTATTTTAAATGTATAATTTATATAATTATTATTTTAACATATAATCTAATTTATAAAATTACTCATAAATATTAAATTAAGAAAGGAATATAAAATCTTTGTAGAATTACATTTTTCTAAACTTTTATGCTTTATAAAAGAGTTAAATATTTTTAAAATTTTATGGAACATATAGTTTCACTAATATTTATTTTTTATTTTATACTATGTAAAATATATTTTTGAAAACAAAATACAGTTTCTCTAATCTTGTGTTTTCTAAATTTTGTTTGTATTGAACAAAGTGGATAAAATATCTGTAAATATTCGCAAATGTGTATAATTTTTTGGATATCCAAAAATCGGATACCCGTACTTTTCGAAGCAAAAAAATACTGATAATCATGGTATTATTCGATATGTGTCCACCCCTGTTTCTCTACATTTTAAATATCTAACTTCCAAAAAAATCATACCTTCCTTAATTATGTGAGAGAGAGAGGGAGATTAATACAATTTGTTGAATCTAATTCACAATATAAAATATATGCATGGGTTTTGTTTTGATCTTTAATCACTACTTCTAATTTATTTTTGTTATTCATCAGAATATTCTCAGTATTCTCTTTTTATTATTCACGATATTCTCAATATTCTCAGAATCAAAATATTTGACGCTTTCATTTTTCACCTAATATTTTCCTATTCAACAATCAAACGAAAATATAGACAATCAATTTGAGTAAACATCCAAAATCTCATTTTATTTTAGGTACTATTGGAAAAGAGTAATCATAGAACGGAGGAAGCAGTGGGCTGACTAGTGAGAAAGAAGTAGGCTTTGAAAGAGTATTACGGGCCCATGCACGTGTCTATGGCCGCTTCGTCGGCCGGCGCGTGCTACATAATTCCTAAATCATATACTCCTTTGAAAACTACCCGATTAATAATTGGGGCCCTTAATAATTTTCATCTATCTTGTGCACAAAAAAAAAATTCATCTATTTACGAAGAAAATGATTTAGGGTTTAGGGGTAAACACTTTAGAACTTGTATCTTAAAATAACATGTTTTAAGAATCTCCTTAAATCTTAATAAGACATATGTCATGCTTTTAGTGATTAATTTTGTTGTAAAAATTTAAAAGTAAATACAATAATAGTAAATATTAAAGATAACAGTATGTTGTTGTTAAGTAAGATACTCAGATGACTATTCCCACCATTCTAAACTAAAAAAAAAAAACAACTAGATTCTGATCCGCCATTCAAAGAACGAATATATTTTTTGTTTTAAATTTTTAAAATTTATATTTATTTTCATATTTATGTATGTTATAATTATATTTTTATTTTTCTTTCTAATTATATTTGTGTAAAATAATTTTTTAAAATTATTAGTAAGAAATTTTAATAATTGTACTAAAAATAGTTGGAGTAAACCTATATTAATAGGTCATGTTCCTAATTTAATAGAATATATATCCTATAAACCTTGTTGACCAATAATCAGTGTGATATTTTTATGATACCTCTAAACTTCAAATTTTAAAGGTCTAGATAATCTCAAAATGCAATATAAAATCGGTTAGTGACGGTTTAACTGAATATCCAAAACAAGGAATTTAAACTGTATATTTTTAGTGAGCTGAGGTTGCGCCAAATTCAAGTAACATGTTTTCGTTTTCACAGAAAATAAAACTGTATATTAATCCAGTAATTATATACTACTATTATTATACCTTCTAATATAATAAAACATGATTTTCTTATGTAATGTGATAATACATGATTTTGAGAATCGTTTCATTTAGGGGCGTATCTAAAAAAACATTTAATGTGTGGCACTATAAATAATATATATATATAACAATAATAACATATATATATATATATATATATATATGTTAAATTATTAAGTGAGACTTTTTTAAATTACAATAGAAACTAAAATTTTACATTTTTTTTTAATGAACCATATAAAGAAATAATAATTTTCTTAATTTTATATCTACATTTTAAGTAAGTGTTATCAATTATATACTGCATACAATAGTTAAGAACCTTGATTCCTTTTAGTTTTATTATCTGAGTATTGAGAATTAAAATAATGGAAATAATTATTAGAGGGAATTAGAGTAAATTTATAATTTTATCATAGATAATTTAGTATTAAAAATAAATATTATGAAAAATAAGAATCATTTATGTAAAAAGAAAAGAGAAAAATATTTTATGAAATAGTAACTAAAAGTGTGTAGAAAATTCGAGAAAACAAGAAACAATTTTAGGTAACAAAAATAAGGGGAAAAGAAAAATATTTTATAGAATAGTATTTAAAAGTGTGTAGAAACAAATAATCCAAAAGACAGTTTACGAAGGATGAACTTAATTTGGGTGTGGCACAGTGTAGTCATTAAGACCAAAAGAGCTAAGTATTTTTGTTGGGAAAATCGCATAATTTTTTTTAAAGTGACAATCACTTACACTTTAGATCGTGAACTAATTTAACAAGCATTTAAAATTTTTAAAATGACACTTGTATCATAAAAAAAACTTTTGTTTTAATTTATTTGTACATTAAATCAAAACTGTAATCAATACTATTCAAATGATGTGTCGGTTCACTATATTTTTAATTAAATTATTTTATTAATAAATTAAGAATACACAAACTATGAAAATTCATTAAAAATAAAAAAAAAATCAGAAAAATAAACAAAATAAAAATCATAAAAATTTAGAAATATTAAAAATTACAAAATATTTATATTATTTTATTAATAAAATAAGTATAAAATGTAGAAAATACTAAAATATAAAAAACACAAAAATCTTAAAAATCATAAAATTGACAAAACTCAAAAAACTATTATATTATTTTATTTATTAAATAAAAATATAAAAAATTAAAAAACTCAAAACAAATCATATTATTTTATTCATAAAATAAATATAAAAATATAGAAAATAGAAAATTCATAAAAAATCAAAAGAAATCATAAAAATTGAAAAAAAAATTCAGCAAAATCAAGTATAAAAATTATATTTGTTTTATAAAAAATCGAAAAATTGTATTTTAGTGTTTATTAATTGGGGATTTTCTGGATTTTTACAGCTAGATTTATATAGCGTAAGAGGAATGCGTGCATTAGGGCCATAAAATGGATACTTTCAAGCTATCATTAGTATATATCCTTCCCTTTGTTTCACAAACCTGAACTTTCCCAAATCTAACCAACACACACAAAACATAACATATAAGAAAATCGTAATTTTCAAATGATTCTCGTGAACCAAATCAAAGCAAAGAAATTAAACTCCAAATCTAGCTATAAAAGTAAACCGATACATTATTAATTTTGGACAGTACTGGTTACAATTTTGATTTGTGTATAAATAAGTCAAATTGAAAGTTTAAAATGTTTCAATATTTTAAATGTAAATGGCTGCCACTTCGAGAGATTTTTATGCGATTTTCGCCATTTTATCTGTACTTATAGTAATAAGTTCTTTTCCAAGGTTGATCCGTCCCTGATTGCATTCGTCTTTTAATTTTTTAACTTGACGGGAGCCAATACGTCGCATTTTTGGCACCTATTTTCTCTCCATGTACTTCTCTACTAATAACAATCATTCATCGATTTGAAACAATATTATATTCATTAGGCAGTAAAACAAACAGTGTATACGTGCATTGGTAAAAATCTAGATATTATTCACACACCATACAGAAAGAAATGATCCAAGTATGAAGTCAACCGAATTGAATATAAATAGACGTCCATCGAAGCCACGTGCAGACTAATGACACGTATTTAAGTTGGATCACCGTTTTTCCTGAGAGTAGGTCCATTGTATGAAAAGTCTTGAGAGTTTACCACATATCCCGGGCTCATGCTCATTCGTGAAAAGCATGGAATTCAAACTCGTGGTAAGTATCTTAAATAATTTAACGTTACAATGATATATCGTTATCCAAAGATATCATCAAGTCACCAGCACTTTTGTTGTAATTATGGTCCGTTCTATGCAACTTTGATAGTCCATGTGATATAACCATATGTTGGACTTTTTTTTTTGTCACAAACCATATGTTGGACTAAACTACCGTTTTATGGGTTTGTGAATAGTGTACATATAAGATATGGAAAATGGCTATGAGTCTAAAAAGGGTCCAAAATAATTGAAGCTTAAATGATGGTGAGTATATATGGAATTTAGGGTTGGAGAGAAAGTGGGGTATGTTAAGCCATGTGCGTCCATGTGGTATGTCTTTCTCTCTTTAGCCCCACTCTTTACTTCTCTTCTTTTTCCTTTGATCTATTAAATGACTCCACACTCTCATTTCCTCTATTAATTCTCCACTTCATCAATCTAATCTCTTTCCCTCTCTCTCATTCCTTCCTAGCTAGGGTTTCAGATACAATCGAGCTACTTGGATATTCAAAAACAGAAACAAGCGTAAGGTAAGTATTTATTGCTAACATGCATTAAGGTATGACCGGTCATAAATCAGAAGTGTGACAGATGAAATATTCCGACGAAGCTAGGTGCAGTTATATATATATTTATAATATGCTGATGAGTGATGAATATACAACATATACTTTCTGTTTAGATCATGTTCTTGTTGTTCATTACTATACAATATACCATCCAATAATTTCTGTTTAAATATATTAGGATGAACACGTATGATATGGTAAAGCAAGAATTTATCAAGAAATGGATAACAACTCTCCACATGTTGGATTCTTCCGTTGAACATTCCATGAACGTAACCGAGAGGAAAAACGCGATAAGACTATCATCGGACATAGCAATAGCAGCCACAAGAAGCGGCGCAACCATATGGAGCCGTGCTCTCATTTCTAGGACCGGAAAGCACACGACAACCTGCAAACCCGTGGCTCATAGAATACTTAAGAAAGCTCGGAACCGGATTAAGAATCGTTGTACCACTATTACACGAAATGGCCAATTTGGGGCGAAAATGAGAGTGAGAAAACGTACGGAATTGCTCAAGAGTCTAGTACCAGGAGGCGAGTTGATAGACGGAAAAGACTGTTTGATAAGAGAGACACTTGATTACATTGTTTATCTCCAAGCACAAGTGGACGTTATGCGAACCGTTGCTGCCGTCGATTCAGTCACCATGGACTTGTCGAAAAACAAGTAAATGTGTGTATGTGCATGCATTTCGCACACTTGTAGTTATGAAGTAGCTAATGATTAATATGTAAGTCCATGTACATAAATAGGATAACAGACTATCATCTACAGCTTGTGTTCCAAAAAAAAAAAATCTACAGCTTTCGAAGTGTACATGTTTAAATCTATGGCTTAATCTCAAAAATATTTTGAAGGCCCTTGAATCCTGTAGAATCATTTTATTATCTTACAACATATGAATATCTCGTTCAAATCTCCCCAGCTTCATATTTTAGTGTATTCACGATTTTTTAAAATAAATGGGCCCAAAAAAATCCTCTAAAAAAACATATGGTATACCAATAGTACAACGGATATGTTTTTAGGTCATACAATAATTAGATTTACCGATTCGTAAAATTATACATCTAATATCTCGTTCAAATATTCGTTTTATAATTTTTTACAAACCAGCACCTCGTACATAATTGTTGTGTGAAAAGTCTCGTACATATATGTACTAGGGGCATAGCCCCCGCGCAAGCGCGGGGCTGGTTTCTTTTGTAATACGTTGTGTAATTTGCTTAACGGGGTGTTGTCTGACGGGTTTGTTCTTATTGCGGTGTGTCTATGGTCGTATGCGATGTTATTGTTTGTTGTTTTTAACGTTTGTATGAGCGGCTTCTCTTTAGTTGTGATGAAAAGAAAACTGGTTGTAACAGACATTCAATGGATGGGTAGAAGAATGAAGCGTGAATTCATATGGGTTGATATATATTTTTTGTATATTTTAATGAAACCATCGACCATTGGCATTATAAGCGGAATCGTATTCAAATATTATGGGGTTATGTAGTGAGTTAGTGTCAAATTTTAATTATATGAAGTTGACTATACGAACATTTATTTGACAGTATGAAAAGTTGGGAACTAAATTTAAATTATATGAAGTTAATTTTATGTCTTTGTCCTAAAGATGGAATTTTGGGTTTCTTAAAACAGACGTGCTGCTTGAGAGAAGAAGGATTTTTTAAAAGAGTTCCAACTGTAAAATAGTGTTTGCTTGTCAAGCACGTTACCTGCGTCACAATATTTATGCATAACGGTTGTGTTATTTCTTTTTTTTTTGGTAAATTACGATTGTGTTTAATCTTTGTAGGAAGTAAAAGGACATCTTTAATTTAATAAAAAATATGCCAAAATATGCGACTGAGATGATGTGCCAGAAAATATACGACATGTTACGGAATTATGAATCAAGTGTAACCCGTCAACGATTAATTAATAATTCAAAGCGCAGATAAAATATCTTTGGATATAAAAAGACATAAAAGGGAAGAAAACCAAGTCGCTACAGAGAAACAGCTATTAGAAGCTTTTGTAAAAACATAGATAGAGGTGTTGACGGGATGATAGGAATAGATTCTCCCATCTACTCACTGCCACGCTTGCATTTCTTCTGAGCGGTTGCATTCTCAGGAGGAGTTGCCGAATCTTATCCCTCACTAATCTTGTCTCCTATGATAGGAGGGCCAGAAGAAGAAGCTGCCAGTTCGACGTTGTCCTCACTGTTTGAAGGGAGCCCCTCAAAGTGTTCCTGAGTAACACAAACAGACAGTCTTTAAAAAGGATGTAATTAGCAAAAAAATATAACCATGTTTAGTTAGTGAACCTTGACATGGTTCGCTATGGTGACATCTTCAGTGATGGTGGAGACAGTGAAGGTACGGTGATTAGGAGTGAAGTTGAAAGGTGTGACTCGGATCTGGAACACAAACTCCTTCCCTTCTAGCTCTTCAAGGCAACCTGGGAGACGCTCCTCTCCACCCTCATGCACCTACAGCAAATTAGCAATACTCGGAAGTTATGACGCCTGGGGAAAAATTCTAAAACTAATCTAAATGTTCTTGCAAAGCAAAGAAAGTACCATATCGAGAGCAAGAACAGCAGCGTCCTGCTTGGTTAGTTTTGACATCTCCTTATCGAGGACAACAAATGTAACGCTATCTTTGCCATCATCAACAGCTAGCTCAACACGAAATCTAAGATTGTGAAATGAAAGTATTAGTAAACGTCTACTTGAAATGTTTTAACCATTCTTAAAGTGTAGAGAAACCTACCTGAGGACACCAGCCAGGTCAGAAGTCACACATCGGGTGCAGTTCAGGGAAGTTCCATGTCTCTCCAATTTTTTGTGGCAACCAGTGCATGACACAAATGACTACCCATTTTCTTGATTGACAGTTTGACAAAAACAATCTGGGCCTTGCAGAGGAAATCAGCCTCTTGGGTCTGCCACAACGTAATATTTTAGGCAGTCGAAACAAAAAAAAAACTAAAGAAACTATATTGGAGTAGTAAAATCAGACAACAACCTGCTCACTGGAGTTGGATATGAAGGTGTTGAGATCCCCTATCGAGACAAGTTCCTTTTTCTTGATCCCTTCGAGAGTGTCAATACATGTATAACCCTGAATGGCAGTGGCCCCGACACTGCGTATAATATGATGAAACATTAGATAACATATAATTCTGCAATAACTTCAGAATGATAATTTTTACCTGCTTACAAACTCTGCTACTTCAGGGATGTTGGTGTCAAAGAAGAACCTAGTTCCTTGTGTGGAGTTCAAATACAGGTTCCCTGATTAGGAAGAAACAATTGTGAGCGGAAAACAACAAATAAAAAGAGCAAAGCCAAAGACTATACGAAAACATCAACTGTTTCAGAGAGGAGATGATTTTACCTCCGAACACTTTAGGATTAACTGAGGTCACCAACAGCACGGACTGGGATCTATCCCCTGCATTCAGAAGTCCCCGAAAGGTTGATGCAGCCTCGTACCACAGAGACAGGTAAACGGTTACAGTCC